>NW_021680475.1:941592-982366 GCF_001412515.2 Diachasma alloeum
CCCCCACCCAACCAGCTTGACAATTCGAAATGAAACTCACACAAGTGTGCACCTGTGTAGTGGCTGAAGCTCCCTATGCGTTTGTGTAGAGAAGTCTCAAAGAAATAACGATCACGGCGCACGTTCAATCGGCGGCTACCATCTGTACCTGGTATCTTGTAGACGGCAGCGTGAACTGTCCGCTTTTTCTTTCGCCTCTCCCCAGCTTCTTCTTTAATACTATATATATACATTCGGTGGTGCTTCTTGCCATACAGGAGAAGAGGTGAGAGAAGAACAACATTGGCAAAAGGGAATACAAGCCCAACGAGTGAGAGATGCAGTTGGGTGAGGAGTGAGAAAAGAGGGAGGGTGGAACAGAGTGCCGTGGCCGTTTAAAAACCTAACGACGACGAGAGCCACAAACGATGGGATCGCGAGGTGTAACTCAGAGAGCCCCCGACCAGGGCTGCCTGTCCTCCTTGCGCCAGTGGGCAGAGGGGGCTACCTTGAATTATGGCCTACGGGTCACTCGCAACACGCTTCGTCGTTTAACCCTCGTACCGCGCGGGGGCCACTCGATGAGAGGTATTCACGCAGAAACCGCTCGAAAAGAGCCACTTCACCTGCTTTCGCGGGCCCTCCCGAATCCTTCAGGAAGGACATTTGTCGGGTTTTTTCCCCACTAAAGATTAATCTGCGGAGGATGTACAGGAAAACGTTTCTAGTTTGTGGTGAAAATTTCTAGGTTCCAGTACTCTGTAGTACGGAAATCTGGAGACTGAAGAGTCATGGATTTCTGTGAAATTGTCACTTGCTCAGTTATTCATTTTAAGGGGTAACAGAATGCCGCGAATTATCAAAATTTTTTAACAAATTTCATGCCAAAAGTTACCGATATTTTTACAAATCAAAGCACATTAATCGTCAGAAAACGAGAATGAAGATCAGTGTGCTGTGGGTTTGAAAAATATTAATAAGTTTGACCAGGAAATTTGTTGGAAAATTTCGAAGAAACGGTGGCCTTTTGTTATCCCTTAAGAGGATTTTCTATGAGACTCAGAAGATAAATTTCCAGTTCCTAAAATTTTTACTGAAATCTAGTATCCATTATAGTTGAATTCAGGCACATTTTCTGTCATTTTGAGCCACACGAAGAAAAATTCTAGCGCTAACACGGGAAAAAGGGCGCAAAGTGACGGTCGGGGAAAAATTCCAGCGCCGGCAGTGGACATTTTATTGAGTAGCACATGAATTTTTTCCCTTATATGAAATTTTATCAGAAAACCGTATGAATTTTACTTCAAATTTTTCGTAACTGGTGAATTGGGATTTTTTCCAGTTTCATCACGAGAATTTTTATACAGAATTTCTCTCTGTGCACTTTTGGTTCTTGAATTCAGTACTTTTTGGTTTTCAAAATAAGACCCTGGGGATTCTTGAATTGACATTTTCATCTTTTCTGACGATCTTCGTTAATTATGGTGTGACATCACAACCTAGGGACTCTCCTCCGTCACAAGTCGTCACGAATTACAGAACCCCATCCTTAATTCCAAAGACTTTTGTGATTGAAAATTCATAATTCTGTGGGAAAATCAATAGAAACTAATTATTCAATTATTCAATGGTAACTTATGGAATCAGGAAAATTTAGTTAACTACATTCTTGAAAGAAGTAAACTATTTCCAGTAGCTTAAATCTCAGAATGTTTGCGCTTCACGGATAAACTTTAATAAATTCTCATTTATCACTATCGTTCCACGTTACATCATGAATATATTACATATCGAAACATTAGAGGTACATAAAAAAATAGAGAAAACAATAAATACATGAAGATTGACGATCATTTTACGCGGTTCGAGTGAGATCACTTGCGACAAAATCAGACTTGAGTACAAGAATATTTTAAAGCACGAGACCTTTCTCGGGTCGCGTGATTCAAGTTGCCTGGAAGAACTAAGCAATTGACCAAAAATTACTTGTCTCAGGTAAATATGTTCCAGATATTAGAATTTTTTTTCAGTGCACTGATAGAAAAAATTCGTTATTCTTAACAAATACACTTGGTTGGAGGCTAGGGTCATTTCGGTCTCACCATATGCCCCATCAAAAAATATATAAAAAAATGTATAATATGGGCCAATTCCATACATTTGTCAAATTTATGAAGAATATATTTTTAAAAAAATATGAAACATATTTTATATAATTATGTTATATAAATTGGGCCAATTTAAGATATTTTTTTTTACATATTTTTCAGAATATAATTTATTCCGCATGGGATGTTCATCGTTAGTAGTTAACTAATCCATATTTGAGGAGACTTGTTTGACTCGACATTCACAGTTCAAGTGAACCATTCATTAGCTATTAACGAATATTTATTTGGTCATATTCAATTCTGCCATTCGTTAATAACTGATGAATCTCGTTTGGAATAACTGAATCATTCTACCCCTGTGTAGAGACTTTTTTTCTTCATGACCACTCCAGGGAAAATGCGAATGAGTACCACTGTTCTGGTGACAATATTTCGTTGTGACAATGTATTGGGTACCAGAGAATGGACAAATACATTGGGTGTTGGGTGAAACCACGCAACAAGGCGCCAACGATAATCATACAAGCCCCGTGCTCGCTCGTGTGGACGGGTTGTCTTATGCGAGCATGCGCGAGGCTGTATCACGATAGTTACCAACGATATACCAACCCGATGCAACCCCGGTACGGGTGAGTTTTACACGTGTATGAGTGATCGCTACATACATAGACGAGAATAGGAGAAGAATTTAGAGCCACCCCTTTACCCCTTCCCTCACTTGAATTTAGACGGAAATTTCGCTCACTCAACGGGCGTGATACTGCAGTTATGCTAGTGCGCGAGTTTACACGTTTATCTAGGCGTTTACCCACGTATTGTGGTATTCTGAATAATATGATAATAGTGACTGTTTGGGTGGAGAGGGGTGGCTGACAGTTGGCCCTCGAAAATTTTCAGTGAACGACACGCGCATTAACGTGACTCGAATTGCGGCGAAAACAGTATTGAAATGGTGAGATTAACAATGAAACGTGAGGGGATGACAATATGTTTGAATCGTTGGTACGCATATAATACGCTAAAATGGAGGGATATGGATGGGTAGAGGAGGAAAACAAAACGACTGGTTTTTGAATGAAAGGAGGGAGGGGATGGGTGAAAAAAAGGAGAGAGAATGAAAAATAAAAGAGGGGCAGTGTAGACACCTCTCTATGGGCGCGTTTGTTTAGGTCCCAAACAGGAGGGGCACTCGAGCCACTAATCTATTTAGCCATGGTGTTTGATATGGAATTAATGAGGACCCCAAAGCGTTACCCATCGGCATCACTTTTATTTCCCTGGGAAGTAGACGTTCTGGCGCTGTCTATTGCAACGGGGGCTTGAGGATACTATTCCCTCAGCGGCTGGAGCTCCTTTTAATACTGTAAAAGAGTAGCCAGCTGGCCTTTTTGGCGTTCCACCGATGAGATTCCAATCTCAAGACCTCTCTCCCTCCTCCACCCTCCGCCACATCCTTTATCTCCATCGAATAATCTTCCAACGAGAATTATTCTTTTGTTTAGGAGTCTTTAATTGCTGAATCCATCTGATCGGTGATTTTAAATTCAAATACATCATTCGAATTGAATTTTCATTGTTGTTGTTTTTTTTCTGTTGATTTTTAGTGTCCTGTGACAGTAAGCGCCGCACTCGTTTCATCCTCACCGTCACCCACTGTGCCAATACTGAGCATAGCGGCGGCGGCAGCAGCAAGTGGTAATCATTCCCTGACAACGCCAATACCAAGTACAAGAATGGCTGTAACTAGTGCAGTTGTTAGGCCACCAGGAAGTCCAACGACCTCGGTAAGTCCATCCCAGCCACATCCACCGCCATCAAGTGCCAGTGGTGGGCCAGGACCAGGGACAAGATGCTGTGATACTGGTAGACCACTGTTCAATGATCCAATAACGGGTCAAACAATATGCTCGTGTCAGTATGAGCAGTCGTTACTCAGTGGTTATCAGCGTCTCGGTGGTATTGCACCAGCTGCATTGTCAATGTACAGTGCTCCTTATGCAGCTGCAGCAGCGGCAGCCGAGGGAATGGCATATCTTCCAACATTTGGCGCTGAACAGTCACCTTTTTATACGCCCACGGTAAGCACTTGGTTTTACACGGTTTTCATGAGGGTTACAGCAGGAAAAACAGATGTGCAATAGTGCTTCGATAATCGATAGACGCTGAGACACTCACTGACATCGTGTATTGTACACGTGACACATTCCAATTTAACCCTGTTATTCAATGATACATGTCATCGAATTTTGTAACAAGAGATAATTCAGTAACGACAGAATTCAAATTAGGGTTTTTTTTTGTTTCATTTCGGTGGAGGGAATTTGAAATTCATTGAAATGAGGCGCATGTTGTGTGTGGTATGGGGACTTGTTTACTAATCGATTAAAGATTCAGGCCTAATGACTTTTGAAAGACAATGGAGACCGGTCATTCCGTGGTTCAGAGGTTTCCAGAATAATAACTCAGCCATTATGCATAACACTGGTTAATTATCTCTTATCGAATTGTTGGGTCTTATGCCGTTTCTTTTTTCTATTACGGGGAGAGAATAAGATGGTAAAAATTAGTATTGCCATAGGAGGGAATACTATGACCACATAGTAAAAGGTTTTTTTTTGTCATAACAGCTGTAGGCAGTGATTCATGGACGCATAGCGTCCAAAATATTGTTCATCACACGGCCTCAAAAAATTTTTCTACCTCATATAATTGCTCATATTCCCCAGAAATTTTTTTTCGGCCTAATGATGAAATATACTATCAGTTGACTGCATGGAGAGAAAAATTCAATGAAAATTACCAGAAAAAAAAAGTAAAAATTACGTTTCGAAACGGAATCCGCGAGTGAAGTAAAATTCAATAAAAAGTGTGAGTCGGAACTGAAATTGTACGAATCGCCACGTAAATTCTACGATTTGTTCAGTAAAAATTAACCAGCCGTCTGATGAGTCACCGTAATCACCAAGTCGTTCCGTAATTTTTCCCCAACGATTGAGAAATTTTATGGAACGGAACGTAGAAATAACGCACCAGCTTCATAAAAATTGTGGAACGTTTGGAGGCACAATAATTCGACAAGTTTCTGTAAGATTTTACTTCTTCGGGAAAAATTACGTGACAATTTCGTACTTTGTTCGGTGATGAACTTGAAAATTCACTGAACATTTCAGATTTCTTCTCTTCCATTCCTATAAAAATTGCCGGAAAACGATTCCCTCTTGCGGATTACGTGAATTGTTCCGTAATTTTTACTGCTTATGTCTCTCCGTGTGTATATTCCTCGCCAAAATGAACGGTCGTAGCTGGATATCCCCCACTCTCTCGAAATTAGCTCCGACTCAACGTCCCCCACCACTCAGATCCAAGATCTTTCTTTCCTGGCGGCGACGATGCATAGTAATGCTTACTATGTCACTTAGTAAATAAGACAGTGGCCCATGGAATGCTCTGCTATGTTGCATGTGCTGTGGTAATGCTTACATTTCTCATGGTAATGCTCACAATGTTCCACTGATATTTTCGTTCAAACACAAAATACGGCTTCCAGCACTCTCATCGCGAATAAAAGTAACAAATTTCCGTAAAAATCTCTGAATTTCAGGAATTTGTCATACCAATATCAAGTGAGCATAAACCTCATCAAAAAATCATTTCACATCGGTTTAAATGGGAGATACGAAAGTGAAAACGGGAAATTCTCGGAAATTAGAAGCGACAAAGTGGGCCCCCTTCCGTGCATTCATTACTTCACAATGAGAGAAAAACTACTTTTGACAAAGAAGGTTTAGTTGATACAAGACAATATTTTCTTGTCAATTTTAAAAAGCGTGAAATCTCCTGCTAAATAATTTTGATTTTAGGGTGAAAGAAAAAATTTTTCAAACAGGATGAGATTTTCTTGTCCCGAGAGAATTTTTAAGCGTTCTCACGACTAGAAATGATGTCCTTCCCATAAATCTATTTAGTTTGCGTTATTTCTAGAATTTTTTTTTGTCAGAACTTTAATTACTGTTGAAAGACTTCTTTCTCTCAGTGTGAAGACAAAATTATTTACCAGGTTTCAGTATTCAAGAAATTGACGAGAGAATATTTTCTTGTATCAAGGAAATCATCTTTGTCAAAACTCATTTTCTCTGTCAGTGTAAGTGCTATTTTAAGTGCATTTATAAGACGTAGATCCTCAATTAGAATGAAATCAACATGTTGTTTGATTCCAATAATGGATTATTAATAAATTTTTCCTCTTCGTCATGCAAAGAATTATCTCATTTCTAGCTAATGAAGTATTTATTAGTTGGAAATTATTCCTTATTTCTCGTTCATTTTGATGTGTTATATTCGGATATCTTCACATAGGAATCTTTACCGTGCAACATAGGGAGTGCTACTATGTAACATGGTACAGTTTACTATATCACATAGTAAACACTACTACGTAACAGTAATTATTCCTATGCCCATAGAAGCTGTTACCATTGAGGTACTTACCATGCCCCATATCAACCATCGGAAGCTTTACCATGTAACATAGTGAGCACTACTATGTAACATAGTACAGTTTACTATATTACATAGTGCAGTTTAGTATATTACATATTAAACACTGTCATTATGTAATAATCACCTGAACAGAGTTTCATGAGTTTTTTTAGTTTCATGTGTTACTATGTCTGTTATAATTACTATGTTACGTAGTAGTCCTTGCTATGTAATACATTAAACTGTACTATGTTAATATAATTATTCCTATGCCCATAGAACCTATACTACCATTGAGGTGGTTACCATGCCCCATAGTAACCATCACACCGTTCCATGATAGCCACTCCCATGGCCATAGTAATACTGACTAAACTTTGGTAAAGTTTACTATGTGCAGATTTCGAAATCAATGTTTACCATTTCATTTTCTCTCTGTATACTCTTTTCTCTTTAGTCTTATCGATAGTATTGCTTGTAATACACATCGAAGAAGTTTCTGCGAATTGTTCATTTCCGCTTGAAACGCATTCATAACAATCAATGCATCCACATTCGAGGGAAAATCCACTCCGATGACGTATACCGAGAGCGATGATCGATCAGTCTAGGTTACGAAACTTCGAGACCAGGTGGTGCTTTTCACGCGGATAAATAGCAAGCGTGTAAACACTGATTTACTTTGGATCCTCACGGCAATCCGCCATGCTTCATACATTTAACCAGCTCTGAAGACAGCAATCCTTTCAGGGGTAGAATAAGAAAACAGAGGGAAAGGAGGGGGGGGGGGATTCGAGAGAATTTGTGCCTCATCGCTCATCGGGTTGAAGACCACATAGGGTAACACGACGTTCCCACGAGATAAATTTATCCATCGATAGGGCAACTGACAGAGTTGTGACGGAAGAGTGACGAAAATTATCTTCTAATGTGTTTTTTTTTCCTTCTGGGGTTTTAGGGCGCTGGCCTTGATCTCAAGGAGAACCTAGGGGCCGGAGCAGCATGGCCATATCCCTCTGTTTATCATGCCTACGACCCTGCCTTCGCCAGCTATCCCTTCAATGGGTGAGTACAGATGTATATTCAATTACATACGAGTTAATGTTGTTATCGTTCTGTATATTAATGGTGTAGACTAATCAAAAGTAACAAAGTAGTCATCTGTCATTCGACACGGATTTTATCAACCATAACTCCAATACCAGTGTTTGATTCCAACTTGTCACTTCCTAGAAGTCTTGCAACGATCAATCGACAACTGAGTACGCCTAGAATCTTATCGAAAATGTCTTCCCGCGTATCTGCCGCGTCAGGGAGGTGGGGGCAAGGGTCAAAATCATCCGTCGCCTCGCACTGCCTTCTCTTGTGACAATATTTATCAGCATTTTTGATCATTTGTGTGGACCGAAAAATCCTACACTCGGCATGTTCGAAATTATTGGATGAATATTATTGGTCCGGGGAATGAGGGATATCGCGTGATAAGAATTGACGAGTAACACATAAACATTGTAATAAATTAGTCGTCACTTGACCCGAGTGTGCCAAGATGCTGACACTTTTTCATGCTATCCAGCGATGTCTCTCGCAATAATTGTATCTCAATGCGTGTTATGAGGAGGATAAACTGTTTGAGAGAGGTCGCGATTGTGATAAATCAATTTGGTGGTGAGATGACGGATGTAGAGTTAATTCTCCGGGTTTTCAAGTGAAACTATTGAGGAATGAGGAGTTTCGAGTGATGAGGAAACTTGTTGTTTCTGCGAGGNGGGGGGGGGGGAGAGTCCTTTATGGAGTTGGCGCAGTTCCGGCGGTAGGTGGGACAGGGGGGGAGGTCAGAGGGAAAGATCAGTGCGGCAGTCGACTAGACCGAATGGATGCTAAGCAAGCTGTAGTACCCGATCGTTTCCTTGCATACGAAGCAGCAAACACCGGAAGTGCGTCACATTTCTGCTCACAATGTTTCTCTCTTTCTCATTCTTCAACCATCCCGGTGTTATCCAATCCGTTGGATTTTCCATCAAGGTGTTGTTGCTACAAGTCCACTTGATGATGTTCAACCCACGCGCGCATTACCTTACTCGGGGGGTGAGCATGTGCCAATATTACTTATACCGTGAACGTGACTCCGAACTACTTCGAGACAATACGTGAGCCAAAGACACATCATCAGGATCCGGAAATATTTTAAATATTTTTCCGCTGTATTTAATTCTTCTGCTCGTTGATTTATGATACAGTGTTAAATATTTTTGCCTGAAAATTCTGATACATTTTTTGGAATTTTTTATCTAGTGACAGTTTTAGGGAATCTTCGAGAAATTTTGCAATTGAAAATTCACGATTGGATGGGATTCGGCTTAATTATTCTATGCAAATTTATGAAAATGAGGGAAATTAAATTTAAAAAAATGTTTTATTTCTAATTAATTAGAAGTTCAGCGTTTTGTTGGCAATTGTCGTCAAATGACAGTTTCATTACAATTTCATGGAGTTTCCTCATCGAAAATTCACAATTCTGTGAAAACAATAATTTGAAACCGTAAATTTCAGTTTAATTATTCCATGAAAATTAATAGAGATAACGAAAATATAAGTAAATGTATTTCTCAATTTTCAACGGAATGAAAATTCAGTTAGCGTACGCTGTTAAAAAATTTTGGCTGAAATTGCCGATACACTTCTTGGAAATTCTTATTGAGTGATAGTTCACGTGAAATTCCAAAGAATTGCGTCACTAAAAATTCGCGATTTGATGGAACAATCATTGGGAACTATAAACTATATAAACTTTGGTTCAATTATCCATGGAAATTCATAGGACTCAGCAAAATTCACGTGAGCAAATGTCCGCGATTGCGAGCATTGGAAATTAATGATCGATATATTAATTTAAGTTCTGAGATCCAAGTTTTTTTTTTTATGCTTATTTTATATCGCTTCGAGTCTGATGAGACTATATGGCGATTGATCAAGACTTTAAAAATGGTTAGATCTCACCATTTTACCCGGCCAGGAATCGAACCTGGAACCTATCCGTTGTGAGGCAACGGCCTTAACCACTACACCAGGCCACCGGGCCTGAGATCCAAGTTTGAAATTTATTAGTTATGACTGATATTTCCAATTGTTTCAGACTTGTCTAGCCAATATTAAAACATACTGTTGGGTTAGTTTTGAACTCTAAACTTTCTTGTTTCTAATTTCGTTAAATCGCTTGACTCGCTTCGTCCATTTGCTTTATTTTACTATTGTCATTACTATTTTGTTGTTTTTGTAGCAGGCACGCCTCAGCATAAATAATACCACGTATTATAATGCAGAAATAAATAAATGAAATAAAAAGAATGCAGTAGCAATTTCAGTTCGACTCCTCGACTTAGTCGTTGGAAGCGGTTTAGTTTTTGAGGAATATCTCCGAATCCAAGAGAGATAACGAAATTTTCAAAATAACCTTTATTGCAAGGCAAATTGAGGCCTACAAAAAAGATTGTGAGCAAAATTTTTCCATTTCCCTTAGATTTCGAGATATTCATTGATAATTGACCAATAGTCAAAATCGACTTCAACCGCTGTACCGCTTCGCTATTGAATGAATTGTCAATTAATACAAAATTCAAGTATAAAAATTCTCTTCTTTCTTCTGCTTACAACAAACTTGAATTTCCTGTAAAATTTTAAATTTCACTATTTTTTTCCCCAAAAATCAATTAAATATGGCTCTCTTGAAAGTTACTACTAAACTGGCCATGAAATTACCATTTCTCCCGAACAGTATACTTCACCTTCCTTATTCTCAATTTATGTATTTTATTCGAATTGAAAAGGACGTTTGTCATCTTGGGAAAATTACGACAACGAGAATACTAAATTTTATTGACACTAAATGTTTCAACAATGAATTTGAATTGACTATCTCAAACTTCTTTCCGCCGTCGGAATTATTCAATTTCTAATACTCACCTTCCTTGTTGTTAATTTATCGATTTTATTCAAATTAGTAAGCCGTTTGTCATCTTCCAAAAATTACGCAAACAAAAATCGTCAATTTAATGGATAGTAAATGGTTCACCAACGAATTAACTAAATTTATTTCTGCGATAACGATGGAACCCATTAAAACCTCGAAAAATTAAACTTCATGAATGTTTATCACTCATCACGTGTAACCGAGTTAAATAATCATTGCTAATCAGTGGTATCATTGTTATGTACTTATTTCATGAGAACTCAAATGAGTTAGTGACTCATAGAAATAAATTAACCAGAGTAAAGAGTTGAAAAAAAGGGAAAAAAATCTAGGAGAAAATGTTGCCCATTGTTCTACACTAAAGCGAATTTTGCAAATTGAGAACACGGCGTTAACGATTACGTGCACTGGTTCCAAGTTGGAATTATCATAATGTATTCCCTCATGTTTCCGTTTTTTCCCTCTTTTTTTCAACTTCTCTTTTTTTTGCAAAAATACCTGCTACATAATCCGGAATTTAGCGTGTGCGATCGACGAACTCGTTACGTAAATTCATGATCGTTTACAACATAAGTGCTTGGCAAATTCATTGATTAAAACCCACTTGAGGAAGGTAAAAACTAACGAAGCAGGGAGAAGTTGTACACGGAGAGAATTAAATAGTAAAAATCATCATGACCATGGGGGAGAATGCTATGTCCCACGGTATGCTTACCATGTGACATGGTAATGCTTACTATATTTTATAGTAAAATTGTAGAGGAGTCAAATTCAAAAAAACTACCTCGTAATTGTTATTGTACCCATTTTTTAATAAATTTCGAAAAAAAAACCTCTGTAGCTCAAAAATTGGAGGTTCTGGACTATTTTACATATTTTAAGCTTCTGCGGGGCAAACTAAAAATGAACAATTAATTTCTTTGCACTAATTGTTCGTGTTCAGACATCTATAATCGACCTTCAATGTGAAAAATCTCACTTCAATAGCCCGCGGCTTTTAAAACTCATAGTAGAACTTGCTATGTAACATAGTAATCATTGCTATGTCCATACACTGTTAGAAATTTTTTGAAATTTCATGGGAAAAATTATAGTAATTCTCATGAGAGTGACATTGAATCGGGTTTAGGGGAAAAATGGTTATGAAATTTCAAGTTTTACGTAGAATTCAACGAAATTCATGAGCTTTCTGTGCAAGTGACATGGAAATTTCACAATTTGATTGAATTTCTAATGGAACATGAATAGAAAATTCCGAAAGAAAATTTTCAATTTTTCCTTGAATTTTCCTGATTTTTCTAAATTTTCACGAAATAATTTAACTGAAAAATCGAGTATTTTACTGATTTTCAAATCATTCGGACAGAAAATCAATGGAATATTTGATTTTTCAATGGGAATATTTCCTGAAATTTCAGTGAAAATTAAACACAATAAAAATTTCCAGGGTTTGGCACAGAAAATTCAGATGGAAATGTTTAACAGCGTAGGACCTAAATTTCTTGAAAATTCAGTCACAGCGCCATCTGAATTTTGGATGTTGTGAGGTTGAATTCAATTTCAAATGAAAGCATTCACTAAACTTTTTGATTTTAAACAATCATTGATGTTTCAATGAAAGCTTGAATTCCGAAACTCATCGTGGAAATTGAACATCACATACAATTCCATTTTCACTAGATTGAGAATTCAGAAAAGTTGTTGACTGAATTTTCAAAATTTTCAAGGTTTTTCAGTGCCGTATAGACCTGAAAATGGAGAATTATTTGAATATTCAAGAAAATAACTGACCCGTCAAGGAAGAAATAATCAGAAATTTCATGTAACTTTGTCGTTATTAAAAATTTCCAGCTTTTTCACTTGAAATTTCAAAAGTAATTTTTGAATAGTGTATTACCTTTGAGGAGCTGACTATGTCGCATAGTAACCATTACTATATTCCGTGGTAGCCATTACCATGTCAATAGTAGTACTTACCAAACTTTGGTAACGTTTATTTTCTCCGTGTAAAAATTGAAAAGAAATGGAGGTAATAATGCAACGTTGGCATGTGTACGGGACGCGAGGTCGTTGGGATCGTGGCGGGTCAACGGCTTTGTCTTTCCGCCGGATTGGCCCTGCTTCCGGGGACATATAGGGTAGACAATAAGAAAAGACGAGTGAACAAAACTGATCAAGCCAATCGCAGGAGGGGGCACGTGCACATTGTTTCGATATGAGGTTACCGTGTACTTGTACGCACAACGCGACATCTCAACGCCAGCTGAATATCAATTAAATCCACAGGACTAACGAGATGAATTATTTTGCTGGGCCGGTGATTTGCCTCGTGGGTTGTACTGTTGGAACTGTGTTTCTCATATCCATTGGGTCATTAGGCGACTAATGATACGCGTTCGGCAGGCCTGTCATCTGCATCCCAAAGTTGTCTCGGCGTTGAGCCTAGGGGGGCCTCGGTGCGTGGAACGGTTCAGCTGGAGCAAAAAGCATCACCACCCATACCGTGACCGGGTCATTAAATGGCCGTACATCATCCGAGAGGCGAGAAACGTCTGCGTCGATCCAATCCCTTGACATTGTCACACGAAATGCACGGCTGTCCTCGTTAGTTTAATATTTGAATCCGGAGATATTTCAAAATTATTCGAGCGTTTCTCAATGAGAAATATCAGAAGAGTTAATTATCAGTGGAGTGACGGGTTTCCACTGTTCATTATCTGCATTATTTCTCACTTCGAACGAAATTAAATTATACTACGGCGAAGTGTCACGTGAAATTTGGGATAGAGCATTCGCGATGGTTAAGGGTTTCGTAACTTCGGGTTTTACAGAAAACTAGATAATAAGGGAAATGTGTTATGGAGGAAAACTTATAAAGTTGCGAGTTTACAAAATGCAATGCATCTGCGGAAATAAAAATCAAAGAAAAATTATGATAAACGTGAAGTAAAATTTACTGAACTGAGTATCTTAATAAGTTAATGAAAATATTGTGAAGTATAGGCCCATTGAATGATAAATAACTTTATTAAAAGAATTTTGGACGAAATAAATGACAACCCCTGGGTAGGAAGTTTTTATCGTACTTTTACATTTAAAAATTTGCTTTTTGCCTCATATTTTTCCTTGATTTCCAACAAAAATTTCTAGAACACACTTTTACTCGCCGCTTAACAATATTAATACCAGTAATTTGCCGTTATAATACCCTGAGGGCTTCAAAATTGTCGGGTATTTCTTGATAACTTGGTTGCATACGAATGAATATGTCAAGCTTCGCAGGTTAAAAAATTTGCGTTAAAAATTCGGTTAGAAAAGCGCTTGCGAGAGGGATTTTTTCTGCGAAACTTGACGCATTCGTTTATTTACAGGGAAGTTTATTATACAGCCGGAAGTCAAGGATATCATCATGAAAAATTACTAATGGAATTAACAAAAATTATCAGCTGCACACCGTGATGACGATGTAAAATGACAATCGAATACACGAAGAGAAATATTCAATAAAAATTACGTATCTTTTCCGTAATTCCGAAGCAAAATATGGTTGTAGGAAATTTTACGGAACTGTCACGGAATTTTTCCAAAGCATTCCGTAATTTTTATCTGAATCGCCTGGGAAAAATTACGATACCGTCACTCAAATTTTCCGAATCGATTCCATAATCGGTGAGCGAACTGTGAGTTCCGTAATTTTTACTGAACATTTCTCTCCGTGTAGAGCAATTCTATTGGCTGGAATTTGGATGGGAAGAATTGTCGGCATAATTCTCTTTTAATTGGACCACAGGACGTCGAACACCGCAATTTTATTGATCGGAAGGGTGATGGGATAAATACTCCGTGTAATTTCCTTCTTCATATATCACTTATATTTGATATACCTATTACAAACAAGAAACAGAAGCTTGCGGCATTCTCTTGAGAGAATATCACGTGAATTTTTCGATGTGTAAAATATAAGTGATATAAGCGATACAAAATATAAGTGACCAATGACTTCAGCTGAGAAACCTTACAGAAGTTTCGAAAGCAGTGAAGAAGCAAAAAAATCGAAAACTATAATAAATCGGGACTCGATTTTGCAGTGTCCTTAATGATTTACGCTAAATTCCCCGCGAAAACAGGTCGAATAAAATTTAGTCTTAAACCAATAAAAAAAAATTTAGTCTTAATTTCATAATATTACAGTCAAATTACCTAAGGAATTAAAAACTGATTCTGAATATCTTATCACGTGTCTGTAGTCCACTCGAAGAATGAGAATTTCCATTCATGAAAGTTATCTATAACCTGTCAGAAATTTTCATAAATACAATCGCCTGTTGCATGTAAATTTTGCAGGATTGCAACTTTGAAGTCGATTCAAACTCCCCTGGTGCTACACAATAAAAACGGCACAAGCGTGCAAATTGTGGCGCGTTTATGGTGCTTCACTGAGAAAACAAATTTATTTGAAACATATTTACTTGAGACAAGTAATTTTTCATCAATCCCTTAATTCTCCCAGGCAATTCAATTCACGTAGCCCGAGAAAGGTCATACTTTAACATATTCTTGCACGTAAATATCATTTTGTAGCAAATGAACTCACTGAAATGGCATAGCCGAATCATCAGTCTTCAAGTATTTATTGTTTTCATGATTTTTTAATGCACTTTCAATGTTTCGATATGTACATTATACATTCATGTTGTGCCGCGGAGCGATAGTGATAGATAAGAATATATTCGAGTTCCGTGAAGCGCAAACATTCTGAGACTTAAGCCATTGAAAATAATTTACGTCCCTCAAGTAAATATGGTCTACATATTCGGACATTTTTCTCTCAATGTAGCACATTAATTTTTCTAGAAAATTTTTCTCAGCGCGGGTAATACTCAATAATTGCGAAAGTCTCGTGGCATCATAACTGAGAAATTCCCTCTTTCTACACGGAGAGAAATTTTCTAGAAAAATCCTAGTACGAGTACTGGAAAAAATCACAATCCATCGGCTGTGAAAAATTCTAGTGCTGTCAAGGTAAAATTTCTTGGTATTTCTGGTAAAATTTCTTGGGATTAATTCCCCGTAGTAATAATTTAATAGGGGGGAAAATTCACGTTTTCCCCAATAAAATTCCTAGTACCGGCACTAGTTTTTTTTTCTGGCCGTCACTTTGCGACTCTTTTCGCATGCTAGCACTAGAATTTTTCTAAAAAATTTCTCTCCGTGTAGGGGCAATTCAAGTTAGGGTCAAGAGTCAGTAAATATTAGGGATAATTCCCTGAAAATTGAATTTTCATACTTTCGTATCGATTATCGCATCTGAATTAATAATTCCAACCGAATTAAAATTATTTATGATTTTATTATTAATAGAAATTAAATATTTAATTTCCATTAATAATAAAATCATAAATAAAACGTGTATTTATTACCGCTGATTCGAGAATTATGTAAAGCCAGAATGATCATCCCGCAACCATTAAACTCAACTCTAATGACAAGATACCGAGTGCATAGCAGTGCTCATTCGAGAATCCAAATGTTTATATCCATGTCAAACTGTACAGCATATCGAGGTTGATTTATGAGGTATCTGCATTTACGCGAGACGTATCCTATCGTGTTAACTGCACTCTCAGCATCCCTCCACACTATTCGTCATTAATTTATAATGAGGTGTTGGAGGAATTTCGAGTTTGAACTTGATTGAATAAATAAAAATGGTTGCAATAGGATGGGAGGAGAGAAGTGTGCACCTGGGGGAGATCCGGCTTGGCGTGGCTTCACGGTAGATTAAATTACTCGAGTGCATGATGAAATGTGTAAAGATGGCGACTATCTTCTGGTTGAGAGGCAATGGCCACTAAAATACTTTCACTGATTAATTACCCGGATTAGGGGCCCTACAAAATTCAACATTTCATTAACACGAAGCAAATGACCTGGGGGATTGCGTGAACATTGTTCATTATGGAATCCACACACAAGTTTGATTATGGCGGCTTACGGTTTGATGTAGAAATGGCTACGCACCTTTGCGTGTCTAAAACTCGCGAGGGGAAGAGCTTTTAGCCCAGGGAGGTGGGTCGAAATGTATGTATCACCCTACGTATTACCTTACCCTCTTACAGCTGGTTACAGAAAGGGGCGGAGTCCTCAAAAGAAGCACACGCACACCTGCCCCCCCACGTGTGTCCAAATATATCTGCATACACAGATGAGACCGAAGCGTGTTTTTTTTCTCTCAACAAATAAGTAAAACAGAATGTTAAATGAATAGAGACGTGGGTCGTTCACACGGTAGAATCCAAACGCCGAAGAGGTGGGGTACCACGGTGTGAAAAGAGGGTGGACAGAAGGGGTTGTGCGGAGGGAGTTGCCTCCAGCACGGCCCGATTAGCAATCGCCATGGAAACAAGCAGTTGATGCGATCGGTTCGCGCATGAGAGGAAAGGGTTGCACGATATTCAAACTCTAGTGTCTATATACGCGTATATATAAACTATGTAGAGTCAACTCTCGAATGTCCAGCAGTCCGGGGGTACGTGGAGAGACGAAAACGCGAGAATTTGCCTTTTTCCAGGTGTGTTTAGGCACCGTCGGATATCGTTGTCGCGAGGAAAACTCTCGCTGGAGCCCTTTTCACTCTTCTGCCTGCCCCCGCTGACAGCTCTTCGACGCGAGTGAAAAGCAGAAGCTCAAGCGCCACACGGACTGGCCTGTTATCATGAGAAACAAGCTTCCACTCTGATTTTTTAATCCGTCCATCCCCGCCCCCCTCCCCCTCCTTTCTCGCAGCCTCACTCGCACCTATCCCTCATCCAGGGGCTGAATTTTAAAATAACTGCAGAACGCCATTTGCCGCTGGCAAACATACCGGGGATTAAGCTCCAGTTCGTCTCTTTCTACCGCTCCTTCTGCTCCAGCACTTTCTCCATTTTCCCCCTTCTTTTTTCCTCCTCCTCCCCCCCCCTCTCGTATTTCCCCGACTGGTGTCTCTTCACTTACTCTCGTTCACTCGTATCACCCATCACGTCTGTTCGTTCATCTTTCTCACTTGAAACTCCGTGGAAACCTCTCGCATATACAATGTATACGACAGTTTGAAGCAGATAAAGAGAGATATATATCACGATGAAAGCGCTCTCTGATGCCAAATTGAAATGTTTAGCGCATCGTTTCAGCTGCCTGAATCCCGCATGCATGAGAGGGTGGTTCAAGTTATATATATTTTTTTCCTCTACTTGATGCAGTACATATCTGCCATAGCCCTCCACCCACCGGCCACGGTCCCTGGTGTGTCTCTCGGGTTGAGAGGGGATAAACTGACAGTTTTATTAATTTCCCGTCTCTCTTTCACCGTGAACCATGTGCCCATATCCGCCAACATCTCTCGCTCCCAGCGACAACGCCACAGCGGACCCTGACAAAATCAGGGGTGTGAGATGGGATTCAATAATGACAGCATTCGCGACAGTGTCAAGGCTTCAACTGCTGCAAATCTCCTCGAATAATAGTAGTAAATGGGAAGAGAAGGAGAATTTAAGAAATAGGGATTGAGAGTTTGGGAATGGAGACAAAGTCGACTTGGAAAATTTAATTTCGATCCCGTCGATTCAGCAGTTATACCAAAGTTTAATCTTTGATAAGGGTTAGTCTTTTAGTAATGGGTTCCTGGAGGGTTTTGGTACGGGGCTCTTCTCCTTGGACGTTCTATCTCTTGGCGTACCCTATCCGCTCTACTGAAAGCCGCACACGAGTGGGTCCTCCTTGAGAGAGAGTAGGGAAGGAAGGAGCTTAAACCGTTAGATAGAGATCTGCGTCGGGATGAAAGTACTATCCACCGCTTTACTCTGTCCCTCTGTTCTTCTCTTTGTAGAAGTAACTTGGGGTTTGGGTTAGAGAGGAAAAGCACATACCAGTTACTCTCCTCGATCCTCATAGGACTTTTTTACGCTATGGGCGTAACGAGGCCACGATTGGATAAGTTTCCCGACGGGTTTACTGTTCTGTCTCACCAGAGTATATTTCGTATTTTCAACGGTTTTTTTCTTCGTTATGTTACTAGAGGGGAACTCTGTCGATGTGACGTTATCGTGAGGTTCGAATTTTCTTTTTGTTGCAGTTATGGAATGGATTTGAATGGCGCTAGGCGAAAAAATGCAACAAGGGAGACGACGAGTACGCTGAAAGCGTGGCTGAACGAGCACAAGAAGAATCCATATCCAACGAAGGGGGAGAAAATTATGCTGGCTATCATCACCAAAATGACACTGACCCAGGTATCAACGTGGTTTGCCAATGCAAGAAGAAGACTCAAGAAGGAGAACAAGATGACGTGGGAGCCGAGAAACAGGGTGGAGGACGAGGATAATAATAATGAGGATGACGACAGCGGGCGAAAGAGTGTAGACGAGAAAGATCGACTAGGTGAGTATCAGTATAATCGGCTGAAATCAATTCCCACCTGTCGCTAATCTAATTCACCGGCACTAGATAACACGAGAATGTAACCTTATCATTTCCAGACTCGAAAGACTCGGGAACGGGTTCCAGTGAGGACGGTGAGAGGCCTGCCCATCGTCTAGACTTGTTACACGGCTCTGGTGGTGCATCCGGCGGTTTGCCAGGTAGAACTGAGAGTGAGTGGAGTGAATCGCGCGCTGATAGTGGTCCCGACAGTCCTGAGTGTCTGTTTGATCAGCGAGAACCTAGGCATCCACTTCAACTCCAGCATCCCGCGTATTTGGCCGCTGCACACGGCCGGCTACTTCGTCATCCATCTCCTGAAAGCACATCTCCCAGTGGTATTGGCAGTGGTACAAGTCATTTGCCACCGTCGACGAGTGCATCGTCCACAGGAAGTGGACCCACCAAGCCTCGAATTTGGTCATTAGCTGACATGGCCAGCAAAGACGGCGACCAGGCGAGTGCCAATCCAGCTATGACTGGTTTGGGCTCGCCTTACGGGGGTGGCAATGGTGGGGGCAAGATTGTCAGTCCCTTGGCGAGTCGACTACCACCTCATCATCCACTGCATCCTGCAATGCACTCGGGTGCGCAATTTGTCAGGCCCCATCCGGATTTCTATAGAAATTTTTACAGTGCCTCTCACCTTGGCTCTGGTGATATGGCATTGTTAGAGAGCTACTCGAGGACACTGGGTGGTCTGGGGGGTGTTATGCCGCCCACATGTGTTCCTGGTATTCTCACAACAACCTCACCCTCGGTGTCATCTGCCACGAGTAATGTAAAACCGTTCTCGATAAACGGTAGTACAAATACCGGCCCTCCTGTCATATTGACTGCCTCATCCGGTGTATCGCCATCATCATCATCGACAGCGTCGTCTGGTAGATCGGACCAACAGTCACCACATCCAAGTGGTGGCAGTCATCCACCGTCGGAGCTCAAGTCTCCTGGCCGTGTGTGATTTCGTGATAGCCGTTAGGTCGTGTCTGTAAATTTATTGTAATTCATTCTGAAAGAATGGGGGTAAAACATATTATCAACGGCACACGGCACAAATGTTTTTGTGGCTGACAATAAACAGACTCCAAATATATCTTGTAAATTAGTGTACAGTTTCAATGAATTTTAATGAAGAGAGGAATGTGAGATACTGCCCCTCCCTCCCCCCTCTCCCTCCTGCTCACTCCCCTCACCCAACTCCTTTTTCTCTCTCATCATCGAATCCTCGTTTGAGTACGAATAATGAAGTACATGAGAGAATGGATTCCTTAACCAAAACTGATTGTAGCCGAAATTATGAAACGAAAATGGAGAATGGAGAAACCGTATACCCTAGCGACGAATTCGATATTATGTATATGAACCTATAAATATACATATAGTGATGATTAATATTATTATTTATGCGTTTGTAAATAGTAGTCAGGGGGCTGGTCCAACGCCCAGCCACAAACGAAAAAAAAACAAAAGTGTATGTATTGTATGTAGAGTAGAAAAAAAACAGCATTATTATTATTATATAATCAGAATCGTAATTCGTGCTAATTGATGATGATTTGTGACGAGGACTGACCGACGATTCTTATATTATTGTTATTGCAATGTTTAATAAAAATGGAAAAAAAGAGTAAAAAATAAATACAAAAGATCGACGCGGTCTCAAGGGTATTGATCGTTGATCCGAGGCTGGCATAAGTGGCAAAAAAACAAATGTAAAAAGACAAACAAACTTTATTAGTGATTTTATGGCTTCAAAAGCACATTTATTCAAATTGAGACTCTGTTGCCTGTCTTGTTGCATCGTACTCTTCTCGATTTTACGTTTCAACAGAGTGATGTTTAAAATGAAAAAAAAAGGCCGCGTCGCACATATCACGTCGACAGTCAGCACGATCACCATCAAAACCTCTTAGTCATTCGTGTCCAAAATTCCTGAACGCCGGTGTTTTAACCATGAAAAAGTCTCCCCTGATTTTGCCACATTGGTGAGAACAATTGAAAAAGTTATCCAACCAAAAGAGAATCACCAGCGTGAAATTTCGCAATAAACGAATCATTATGAAAGATAAATTACGACGTACTTATTGATCCCCCTACCCCATCCATAAATTCACCTCTAAGCTCGCAGAATACAGTGGTCACGAGAAGGGACAGAGGAAGCGAAGATTCGCAAATGCGATGAGACGGGGATGAATATGAAATGTCGATTCTTGGAAATAAGTCCCAGTGGCTTCTCCTCGTTCCCTTTCCATGTGTACTTATAAAAATGCAAAGCAACTTGACTTCTGGGTGGTTGTGGGACAAGCCTGGTTATTAGTAAACATTTAAATCGACAATCGCTAGAGCTGGAGACCACGAGAGTATGCCTGGGCCACCCCTTCCCCTCGTTGTTCGTCTCCATCTATACTCCTCTCTCGTGTCCACCGTATTTTCTCCCTCTCGGCTTCTCTCTGGCTTTTCAACGTGACTTCGGAGAGAGCATTTACTGGGGGGGTGCACCTCTCTCGCTCACTCTCTCCTTGTCGCATTGGCGAAGCACAAGCCAGCAGCCACAGCACAGAGTGGAAACAAGAAATCAAGAGTCAGGACCACCCGCCACGACCTTGGGACTGTGGAACCGCAGATCCCAAGGAGGTCCCTCCCGTCTTCATGAATCAAGCTTCATTCTGAATCGGCATAAACCTTCAAAGGTGGAGCCACTGAGACCCAAGTTATGCGGGCCCTCTCGATTCACCTCAATTGTTTCACAAAAATATCAGGAAAAATCCATTTGTTCTTCCTGCTCATACCCAACACTGTCCACTGAATACCGGATGGGAGTTTTCGGGTTAGACGGAAGTGGACGAGGACAACTGAATTATCCTCTCTTTCTTCCTCTCCTTCTTTCATAATCCTTTTGCCTTTCAATTCACGTACGGCGGGGGTCGTCCATGTAAAAAGTCTGAAGCCTTGATATTTCTCGATCGTTTTCAGTCTCGATTCATTCGCATTGCCTTCAATCAGTTGCCCCTTTGGACATTCGACGTTGAACGAATGATTGTCTCGTCCTTTGAAATGTTTCCATCAAATTATATGAAAACCTGGGAGAAGAGGACGATTCAATTCGACGAAGATCACTCTCTGTGAGATCCAAAGAAACTGAAATATATAGAATGTTTTATTATGACCACCCCATTGGCCTTGCACTCGTCAATTTTCAACGTTAACAGGATTCTTTTATGGTAACGCGCTTGGTTTACGGCTCGATGGAATATTTAACAGGGGGAATCGTAAAATCATACTTCAGTTGTGATAAAGTTAAAAACAGTGGATGCTTGGGAAAGAATGACGGAAGGATGGGGGAGGGGTGGTGGGGGGATGAGTAGCAGGAGGAAATACCGGTGCAAGAAATGAGGGGGAAAGAGGTGGTGAATGAAGGCTTAGAGCAAAGTTGCCCTCGTAAATACAAGAAGGGGGTGGTAGGGGGGTCTTCTCGATACCTCGGCGTATAACTTCCCACCGAGAGGCCTGGACTCGCCCTGAGTTTTAACGTCGCCAACTAATTAACGGGTATCCAAGCGCCACCGAGGAAAGCTCTTATCCACTGTTAGACGCGAGCTGGCTAATTCAATTTTAATGCGAAACTTTGTGCATTTTCCTCGGCTTTTTACTCAATCCTCCCTCCGCCCCGCTCACCGGTTTGTCATGACTCGTTCCAATGGATACGGAACATATACAAAGTAACCAATGGCCATCTACCACTGAATAGCAATAAAAATCATTCTCTCCTTGAATATTCCCATTTTTACGATCGTTCATAATTTTTTAATGCATTTCAAAGTAATTTTTACGATTCATGTGGGCTAATTAGGGTATAAAAAATCTTCAGTGTGTCTTCGGTCTTTATGCTCTGAATTCTTTTTTGCTTCCGAATGGAAGCGTTGTAATCGTCCGATTTTCACATTCGATAATTTTGATGGAAATCATGTAGAATGGCCGGAAACGTAAAAAATGCGAAGTTTGGCGGTCGTGTCTCTATGTGTGCATGTCCACCGCCAAAATTGAGTAATTAAGTGGCTAAAGTAATTTCAAAGAATCTGAACTTTCGTCAGACTATAGGTCTTAATGAGGACTAACTCTGAGTACAAGTTCAGCTCGATCGATTTACTAGTTTTTGAAAAAAAGGGATTCGTTTTTAAATCGTTTCACAGCAAAAACGAATGTCTGAATCTCACACAGCTTTTGTAGACATTTTCCAGACACAAAAAAACGCCTGAATAAAATGAAAATGTGTCTGAATTTCAGACGAACAGATCCCCAAACATCTTAATTCATGTTTGAAACTCAGACAAATTTTCATTTTATTCAGACGTTTTTTAGAGTCTGAAAAATGTCTACAAAAGGTGCGTGAAATTCAGGCATTCGTTTCGGTGCTTTCTAACAAAATCAAGTAAAACATATACACTTGTGCATACAAAGTTTTCGGGATATTCACGTTTTTCCATTTTTCATAAAAAGCTTCGCACTGTTAGAAAATCCCTCTTGAAATTTTAAGTGAAGAATCTTGAAATTTTTAACAACGAATAATTTATGGAATTTCCATTGATCTTGTTATTGATAAATCACTCAATTTTCTTGAATATTCAATGAAATTTGATTTCTTAGGTTCATACGACATTGAAAATGACTGAAAATCATGGAAATTCAGCAACTTTTCTTCTGAATTTTCAATCTGTTGCTTAATTTTCGCCATAGTTTTGAAAATCCAAATTATCATTGAAAATTCAATGATCATTCATAATGGAAAACTTAATTTTATTGAATTTCCAAGATGAATCAGGAATTCCATGCGCAATTTAGTCTTAAATTGAATTCAAGTTCAGAATATTGAAAACGCAAAGGCACCTCTTACTTGAATTTCAAAAAATTTCTAACAGTGTGTAATCACTCTAGCTTATGCAAAAATCGAGATATCAACTTGAAATTTGGACAGAATGCTCCTCTCATGATAACTGCAGCTCGTATTACAGAAAGGCTCCATCGCGTCAGTAGCTTCGGAGATATTAGATTTTTTCGAAAAATCTTTGATGTATAATATCTTCAAAACTACGCAACCGATTACACTTTTTTTTTTTTTCAAAATATTTGTTACAATGCAAAACATACACCCGTTCATACAAAGTTTTCGAGATATTCTAATTTTTCCGTTTTTTCATAAAAAACTTTGTAATCACTCGAGCTCGTGCAAAAATCGAGATATCAACTTGTTTTTCATTTCTCACCCTCATACGTTTGTACTGGACATTGTGAATAGAAGTGTTGACGAGGTAGAGAAGGTGACGCTCCAAGTCTCCTGTGTCCCAGAGGTTGAATAATTAATGTAACGTCGAGGACAACTTGCCGGACCAGAGTGAGAGGAGACTCCAGAGAGGGCGCGGAGGGGCGGAGGACTAGGGGCCAGAGGACAGGAAGGAGGAACGAAGGAACGAAGTTACACACATAAAAGCATCGGGGACTAGTGTCGAGTGAGAAAGAACGGATACCCCGAGAGGCTGATGTAAGTATATACCCTGCGATGGTGTATATGTGTTTCACGTTGGGAGGGTGAATAGTATGAAAAATTAACGAGTCCGCTTTTTGACGTTGCGTCAAACTTTCTTTGTATGACTAAGTGATAGATTGTCTCGCGTTGGCATGAGTTGTATATAGTTTGTAATATACAGCGGAGAATTTCAGTTCGAACGTTATGAGGTGCAGTGTGCGCTTGACAGAGAAAGAGAAAGAGCCAGCTCGAGGATAACGTCACTGTACTAATTTACTTCAATTAGTTCTCCCGGAGTTGTTCTTTTTTTCTCTTTCCTTCAATTTTTTTCGTTACCCCGGTTTATCTTTTGACGTTAAATACATGCTTTGTACGCAAAGAGAAATATAATGAATGTTCTCGATGATAAAAGGGAAAGAGGAATGCGGCATCGTGTGTTCAGTCGTGAAATGATATAAAATATATCGTCTCTTGGCCTTCCGATTTGTGGCTCGGAGCATTGCGAGATGTTTGATGCAGCCGACTCTACTCCGCCGTAGGTCTCCATTCGAATATAACTCCAGGGACTATCTATTGTTCCTGAATAAACCATCGCGTGCAGCTCTTCACCCCCTCTTCACCATCTTTCTCGGTCTCCAGTCGTCATCGGGTTGTATTCGACGAGAATTCCTCCCTGACCCTCCAGTTTCTCCCTCAAACTTCGTTTTCATTTCTTGCTTTCGTATTTTTGTTCTATTCTCTATCCTCCCCCCGCCCCCGTCCATCTTTACAGCGTTTTTTCAACGACAAAGTAAACGAAGGAAACTTTGCATGGACGTACGGCACAGGGAGCACTCGATATTTCATTCGTCGGGTTCTGAAAATCCAATGTCCTACCGCCGGCCTCTCTGTACATCAAAGGGAAGCACTGCCGGATGTCCGGTGTGTGTGCACACGAAGAAGAACCAGAGTCGTAGGTAACATTCAAACGGTAAAGACACCATTGAGTTTCAAAGTTGTTGGGAGGATATAGGAGTGAAAGACGGATAGATATAACTCACGAAATTTTGCGTCCAGTGAAGTCTGTCTTGTTGGCTGACAAGTACGACATACGTCACGTACTAAATTAGTGGTGGCCCGGTGCATAATTCACAGTTGGGTTAATTGGCGAGCGTTTTCACGCCAGCCGCGTCTGTCAAAGCCGCCACTCGGGGACGAGAGCTAACAAGGTGAGAGGAGGAGGCGGGCGGAGGTATTGCGTTCAACGAAATACACGGGACATAACTCGCTTGCTCGGCCACGACTTTGTCGCGTGCTGCTTATAAATACGAGTTGTTCGACAGGTGATTGAATGGAGAGATGAAAACTTCGATTATCGGGAAATTGTTTGGGGAGGGGGAATTTGAGTTCTCGAGGGAAGTTCTGAATTCTTTAATAAGCGCGGGATAGTCCTGTAGGTTAAGGATTTGCGAGTAGTTCGAGCGTGGGAGGGGGGGAATCCTCCTCAGAGTTTATAGAGTAGCATTTTTTAGGCGCAATATCAACTTTAGTTTGCGAACATTTTTTGGAGGAAACGATTTTGGAAAAAATTAAGGTTACAACGTTGCATTTATAAGAGCTGAATACTCCCATCTTCAATCCAGTCGTTTATAGTTATACACGGAGAGAAAAATTGAATAAAAATTGACAGAAAAAAAAGCAAAAATTATGTTTCGAAACGTAATCCGCGAGCGAAATAAAATTCAATAAAAAGTGTGAGTCGGAACTGAAATTGTACGAATCGCCATGTAAATTCTACAATTTGTTCCGTAAAAATTAACCACCCGTCTGATGACTCACCGCTGTGGGGAGAACAAGTCGTTCCGTAATTTTTACCCAACGATTGAAAAATTTTACGGAACGGAACGTAGAAATAACTCACCAGCTTCATAAAAATTGCTGAACGCTCAAGAATTTTTTATTTTGGAGGCATAATAAGTCGGGAGGTTTCTGTAAGATTTTACTTCTTCGGGAACAATTACGTGACAATTTCGTAATTTGTTCGGTGACGAACCTGAAAATTCACTGAACGTTTCAGATTTTTCTCTTCCATTCCTATAAAAATTGCTGGAAAACGATTCCCCATTGCGGATTACGTGAATTGTTCCGCAATTTTTACTGAATTTTTCTCTCCGTGTATCTTATTTCAAGATTTCAAATGTCTTGGAATAAGATTATCAAAAGTCTTAATTTGAAGCCTGAATCTCTTCAGTTGAAGGTTTCGACAGTCTTAATTGGAGACTTGAGATCTCAAGAAGGAGACTTCGGAAGGTCTTAATTTGAGACTTTCAAACTCTTAAGTTGAGACTTTCGAAGGGCTCAATTTGAGACTCCCATAGAGTCAAGATGATACATTTGAATGTTCTAAGTTAAGACTTTCAAAACTTAAATTAAAATTTTTCTTTAAGTCGAGTTCTGAAAGTCTCAGCTTGAGGCTTCTAAAAGTCTCAATGCGAGACCTCCGAAAGGATCAACTTGAGATCATAAGTTTCCAAATGGAGCTTGTTTTTTTTTTGGGTGAAGCGTTTTCTGGACACATAACCGTTTTCAGAAATTTTTCACACTGAAAACCCTATTTTCGAAATCATAACAAATTTGCTCATTCCCAGAATTTCAAATAATAATTAGGGGAGGATGGGGCAAAACGGCCCCCCTTCAATCGTCAATATTTTCCGATTCAATAATCCGATTGGGATGAGTTAGAGCTCGTTTTGAAGAATGAAAAATTATCTTCAAAATGAAGTTGAAACTGGGAATTTTCACAATGTCATTCACAAGTTATTGACAATTGAAGGGGGGCCGTTTTGCCCCACCCTCCCCTAATGAACATCGGGAAAAAAATTCATTGAGAAGAACAGTGCACAAAGGACATAATATGCTCGATTCAACAATATTCTTTTCATTTCCGCTATCCGCTTTTCAGTTGTTATCGACTGATCAATTGATTTCTTGAAGATCTAACAAAATTACAATTTTCAAGTCCATAACACCAATTAAAATTCTAACGATTGTTCTAAAATCTCATTCTATAAAAAATTCACGAAAACAGCTAATTTAATTCTAGCACAACAAGTTCAAAATTCAAACTATCAGTGCAATACCAATGATTTCTGAATAAATTAATCATGAATCGAATTCCAATACACAGAATTAAAAATTCCCATGCACTTGTTGGTTATCGATTGTCACTAAATAATTTCCCTACTCATCATGCCTATTCTCCAAATTTAAATACTTTCGTAACATAATTCAATTTGTATTGAAATTGACCTTCGGTTTGATCTCACATTTGGACTACCGCGAAATCACCCAACAAACGTCAAAATTTCCTCCGGAACAGAACAAAAGAGCAGAGTCGACACGCGCAGCTACTAATTATATCGGTTTTTGCTTGTACATTTGTGTGCGTTTCCCTTCTGAGAAACAAACGTGCCTCCTCTCTTTATACCAAACTGTATTTCTTTGATTTATCGGGGAGTTGCCGAGACGAATGGTCCGATTCGTACATAAGTAAAAGGGGTATTAAAGCGCTCCATTCCCCCTTCTCTCCNCCCCCTTCTCCCCCCCCCCCCCCCGCCCCTCTCGCCAAGGTCCCCAACGACAAACGAAAAACTGTATTTAATTAAATGTTTGTCGATTCAATGAGGACCGGAGATGGATTATATACAGGGGGTGGTTAGACTAGTCGTCGGACTGCGGACAAAAAGTCCATCGACGAGACTCTGATGGCATGTTTCTTGGCGTAGTACGGGACGTTTTGCAAGGCCGAGCGCATGGATGACGAGTCAATCGGTTGGGTCTCCCCTCTTGAGGCACCATTCACAAGAGGCCAATTCACCGCTCAATTCGTCCCATCATTCCCTCAACAACAAAATCACCCTAAATCCCCGTGTTTTCTGAGCAAAAATCCCGTTAATTTCGCGGGTGAAAAAAAAACAGTCCATTTGTAAGGAAAAAGCGCAGGAGAATATTATTCCGGAAACGAGGAAAGAAAGAACAGATGTTTTCGTGCCAATGTGAAGGTGGCTTTATGAAGATAGAGGGACTAGAGATTTTGAGTGAGAGAGGGCCAATAGAATCGGAACAAAGATCGGACTGGTATGAGGGGCGCCGGGAATGTTATATACCTGACGGCGCGTCATCTCCCTGGTCACATCTCAATCAGTGGGATCTCTCGTTCCGAATGTGGATGGGGGGATAAGCAACTGCATCCTGGGAGCAAGAAGTCTCGAATTCAGCTAAACGTGCCGAATATTAATTATCACAGCGGGGACTCGCTCGTTTCAACTCCATCCAATGGGTGTTTTAGTGAGAAAAAACGGAGGGGCTGGTGACTTAGGAAATCGCTGGACCACTCGATTGGGAGTCGAGGAAGAAATCAACAGAAATCACTGCAGATCAAGTGATTATATTACTATTACCGGTAGTGATTTCTAATGAGTTCTGGAAATCATCGGAAATTAGTAGAGATTATGAAGAAATCAGGTCGAGCTCACTCATATGATCCGGTGTATGGCCGGGTATATTATTCTCGATTTGAGTGTGTAATATACTTGAGCATAAAATACACTTGATTCAAGTATATTTTATACACGGAGAGAAATATTCAGAAAAATTACGGAACCATTCACGTAATCCGCAATGGGGAATCGTTTTCCGGCAATTTTTATAGGAATGGAAGAGAAGAAATCTGAAACGTTCAGAGAATTTTCAGGTTCATCACCGAACAAAGTACGAAATTGTCACGTAATTTTTTCCGAAAAAGTAAAATCTTACAGAAACTGCCCGGCTAATTATGCCTCCAAAATAAAAAATTCTTAAAGGTTCAACAATTTATATGATGGTGGTGAGTTATTTCTATGTTACGTTTCGTAAAATTTTTCAATTGTTAGGGAAAAATTACGGAACGACTTGTTGAACCCACAGCGGTGAGTCATCAGACGGTTGGTTAATTTTTACGGAACAAATCGTAGAATTTACGTGGCGATTCGTTCAATTTCAGTTCCGACTCACACTTTTTATTGAATTTTACTTCGCTCACGTACTATGTTTCGAAACGCCATTTTTACGTTTTTTTCTGGTAATTTTTATTGAATTTTGCTCTCTGTGTACTCGAATGGGGAATGGATGTTTCAATTCGAAGATGATTATTTCGCATCAGCTCGGGTTGTACCAAGCCCTCTCAATGTAATATAAGGATGAGGCACTAAATGTGAGAATACAAGGGTCAAAACGTGGAGGTTAAAAAATGAGGGTCCGAATATTAGGGTCAAAAACTGAGGGCCTGAGTACAGTAGAGTTAAAAAATCAGGGTCAGAATATAAAAGTAAAAAAGTGAGTGTCGGGGAATGAGGGTTTAAATATAAGTGCTGAAAACAGTGATCAAGAATAATATATGGCTTATATTTAGACCCTTATTGCCTGGCATCCACTTTTTTTACTACTATATTCTGGCACTTAGTGCCTGGCGCTTATATTACACTTGAGAGAGTTTGCTATAACCCAGACTGATACGAAGGAATAATCTTCGAATTGAAATACCCATCGGCCAATTGACTATAAAATATACTTGTATCAAGTATATTTTATACTCGAATGGAGAATATACTTGAATCAAGTATATTTCATTCTTGATTCAGGTTTACATACACGGAGAAAATTGTTCGGTGAATTTCAACAACTAGTTGTTTAATTTCACCAACTAGTTATGCAAATTCATTAATTAGTTGTTGAAATTTACCAAATAATTTCCTTCGTGTATACTTAAAATCAAGAAATCATTAAAATCTTACTAGATATCACGGAAATCATGAGAAATCAAAAGAAATCATGATTTTCATCCCATTTTTGAAATCATTGAACCCACCGATTGAGAAGTGTCTAGCCGCTCAGAAAAAACAACACCAATTCTCCCCGGATCACTGACGGACGCTCAAACGAGTGCTCTAATATCCACGTCATTTATAATTTATAAAGATAATATTATCGCAGCCAAATTAGTTGGGCATCAGCCGTGTCATTAAATTCCCCTGCCCCTTACTCAATTACTCTTCACACACTCGACGCACTCGGATATTCATATCTTTTGAAAAGTGACACGGAGAAATGTATAAATAAAATGACGTTTATTACGAGAGAATCGTGAGAGACGGCTGGAGCACGAGAGAGCGTCACAACACCAGTCAGCGGTGAGGATGAGGCGGTTCGGGGCGCGAAGCGTCAAAGTGGATTTATGATATTTTCCCACCGGGTTGCTAGCTCTAACCCTCTACCCAGTCTCGCATCACTGGCTCTTTGATGTTTGCCACTGTGTCGTTATAACGCGCGCACGTATGATACATCGCCTCTTTTCCGAGAGTGCAACTCGGGGGATCACTCGTCTACCGCTTGCTTAAACAAATCGTCGAGTTCTTTTGATCGCAGATACTTAATCAAGCTTTGCCCGCGACTTTTTGGGTATCCTGGTGAAAATTTTTGGCGGGATTTTTCGTATTAAATGGTGGAAATTTTCAGCAATTGTAGTGTTAGAAAAGTACTCCTGAAATTTCATGGAAAAACAAGTAGAGGAAAGTTAATATATAAAAATATAGATGAAAATTAACCAGGAAATCGTGACAAATTTTATTGTACGAACGGGAATCGTGGAGCGAAGTGAATTTTTACCAGACGGGTTCGGTAAAAATCATTCTATGTTACAGAAAAATGATATGAACAATTGGAACAATTAGTCACATTCACTGGGATAATTTTCGACGGAATACAGGGTAACTTTTATAGTTTCGGTACAAATCACCTTCACGTTCAGTAATTTTTCCCGGATCAACGGAGTAAAATTCACTATTCATTATATTGAAGGTGAAAAAGTACACGGGGAAAAAAACACCATAAAAATTACTGTGCTTGCACGGTAATTTTTCCGAGTCCGTCGAAATGATCCCATTTTACCGTGCCAGCACAGTAATTGTTATGGTATTTTTTCTCCGTGTACTGAAAGTCGAGTTTGCTCCACGATTACTTGACTTGTTCGGTAACTTTTCTTCAATTTTTGAAATTTTCAACACCAACTTATTTATATGAAATTTCTATACATAGTATTGAAAAAATTGACTGAAGTTTCCGGTAAATTTGTTGAAAATTTCGATAATATTCTATATTATTATTATCTACTGAATTTTCAAGAAATTTCGTTACTGATAATTCCAAATTTTAAGAAAAACTTGGTGGAAATTGAATTTCAGTTCAATTATTCCATGAAAATTAATAGGAATCAGGAAAGTAGAGGTAAATACATTCCTGAATTGGCTGAAAGCACTAGAATTTCCACAAATTGTCAACAGTGTAACATTTCCACTGAATTTGCAGGAAATCTTGTGATTGAAAAATCCATAATTCCGTTCATTGTTGTTTTTTAATTCTGAAAAATCGTGAATATGCATATTCAATTGAAAATTTGGTTTGTGGAATTTCAAGTTGCCCTATCGATTTATGAATTCCCGAATTCCCTATCTAAGACGAGAAATTACATAACCATTTTTTCGCCTACGCTCAGAAGGATTTAATTGCTATTAACGAGGCTTCTTATTCATTAATAGTTAACGAATCGTGACGACAGTTAAGAAACTTCGTTAATAGCACCTAAATCGTTTCATCTTTCCTCAGTGTAAATCGAATTCAATGTCCCTCTGATGAAAAATCCCACCTGATGTCCATGAAATTTCAATTATTTTCTAGCCGTCAACTCGAAACGTTAATTTGTGGTTCTTCTTCAAATTTACAAATGATTTCATGTGATAATTAGTAGCTCCTCACCGAGAAAGAGAATAATGAAAAATCGTTATGTATGTTGAATCGACAAGAGCCGAGTAATTAATAATAAATAATTAGTTCTTGTTTCATTAAAAATATCCGGTAGCCCCTAGAGGTGACGAGCCCTTAACGATAGCGAGACAAACGAGGCATCTTGAGGGCCGGTGGAAGGAAGAACCGCGTCAGCAAGATCGTTACGATGACGGATCCAGCGAAGAGTCTCTTTTTCGTCGAAGGAAGTTGAACCCAGGCGCCACAGTACATTAGTCACGCCTGCCTTCCCTGCACTTCATTCAAAACCACTGAAAATATATTATTTTTTCCCTCTCGAATGAATGAAACATGCGGGAGAACATTTCCCTGTAGACGTATATCTCGCTAAGAATAATTGCCGCGATAAGCGTTATGTACATTTCAGGCGTTGATTGTGGTCAATCATCGATCACGACTCATCCTCGGCATGTTTGTCAGTCGCAGAGAGACTGTATTTATAATTGTACAGGGGACTCGTCTGTTGTCCGCGCATCGTCACACACGAAAAACCATATTACGAGGATGAATCGCCGTGTCAGTGGATCTTTTGTACAAATCAATAAGTTAACCCACCCACCAGTCACTCCACTCACCTCCCTATCGATCCGCTCTCCCATCTTCTCTCGCACATCCCAAAAAAAAACCCCGGATTATGCTCTCGGAGGCCGCCTCATCAATCACCACGTCCCCGTAGTCGCGTTTATTTTAAGTCACATGGGCTTTTTAATACACGCGTCGTTACCGCGTGCTAACACACATCCAGCCACACAGTCTGGTGGGTTTTCTCTCGCCCCGGTACCCAACGGCCTTTGCAGTGGCCTCCCAACCCGGTAGCATCACCGGCATCATCAACCGGCCAACAGCCAGAACCCATAACGAAATTCCAATTAACACGATCCCGCTGAGATCAGGGATATCGGGGATATCATTTTTTTCTTCATGAATAATTATATTCCCTACGCAACAGAGAACGGGCCCATTAAAATTCATTAAAAACCCCCTGAGATTGCTGAAGTTCTGGAAATGGACTCCGAAGACTGGTGAGGACCGATGCGACGCATATCAATCGCCGACCGGCTGGGTAGGCAAAGAGAAAAAATAATACAAACATATTCGGAAGAAAAAAAATGAGGATTGAAAAGGACAAGGAGAGAGGGAGGAAAGATGTTGCTAATGAGAGCGACAATTCAGTGTTGTCGGAGACAGACGCGTGGAATGTAGCCAGCAGCCCCCGCGTTTCCACCGCAGGCCACTCATAAATTTATTCAGCCTTCTGCTTTCGTTTTATATGGGTCCAACAATATGCTCTCCACCATCCTCTTTCTCCCCCCCCCCCCCCCTCCCCCTTCATTTTTTACAAACTCAATTCCAAAGTAGTGGACTATAAAATTGCAGATCCTCATGTATTGGGCCAGAGTTAACCCAAGTTTTACGAAAGGCTTTGCACAGGTCTTTGGTTAAGACAATGGAGAGAATGGAGTAGGTGAGAGCATAGCAATGGGTGGTTAGTGTTATTTAATGTGGCTCTGAAGTGAGTAAGGATGGTTGGGCGCGTTAATTAGGCAGCCCCGCTCATATGCTAATACGCAGGACTAAGCCTCCGCTTATTCGCGTAGTAGCGTGCATGAGCCACGTACAAGCATATACACCGGTGATAGTATGAACAGAGGGGGGTAAATGTACAGTGTCTCCAGCAGCCCCCAGTAACAGCCCACTCCTCTGTTTCCACCATCCTAGCTATTTGTACCGCTAATAACTCTTCCTTCTAAACGCTTTAACCGGTGAAGGTAACAAAGCTACACCTCCCGCTATGCTGTGTACTGTTGGCGGTTCTCTCTCTCTCTCTCGCCGGTTCCTCCTCTCCCTTCACGTGTGTTGCTCTTAATACTTGAACCCGGTTGTAAGCAACTACGTGAACACGAGCCAGCAGAAACTCGGGGCCAAGAGGTTACATCCAACTTTTAGATTTTTCATCAAGATTCTGATGGTGGATAAGAGAAACTACGTTAAAGGACTGACGAATTTTCGAGCCCCAACCGGTGATCTACGATAGGATTTCGTTCTTAGTTCGCTTGTAGGTTTACTTTTACCATTTTTTCCCCCTCTTTTACCTTGATGGAGAATCGAGATTGGTATCTATCGACTAAATGGTCCCCAACAGTCACGAGGATCAGTCATTCTAACACACAGGTGCGGCGCGATATCTTGACGACGCACCTGAGGACCTAGCCCTCGCTTCGTTTAATTTATCCACACCGACACCGAAGAACGACGTCAATAAGTCCCGATGGAAGCAAGGCGAAATATTGCTGAATTAATCCAATGCAAATTGTGTGTGCAGTCTGGATGTTTCTGGTTCTAGGCAAAGGGCCACTCTCTCCACTGTCTATGGGTTTCTCAGTGTAATCCTATATTCTCGACGGCGGTGACTCCTTTGATAGTTCACCCAGACGACCCCGTGGTCCATTGGGTCCACGTGGGGACCATGTTACAAGCATCTCGAATACCTCTTATGTACCTCAAGGAGGCTTGATCCTCTCTTCTATCGAATATTGTGTATCACAGCATCGAGTTTTCTGTGTCGTTGACAACATGAGGAGAGACTAACTCGAGTTTCTTCATCTTGTAAATAATACCCACAAGATGTTTCTTTAAATAACTTAAATTTGGAACTGTAAAAACTGTTGGCGTGCGAGATTTAATGGCGGTTGATAGGACACTGCCTTAATGATCGTAAACTGGTTTTATTATGTCTCACTCGGACGATTAGGATTAAATTCTCGGGCCTCGGGGATAACGAGAAGGGAGGGAAAACACTGAAATAACACCTATCTGTATAACGGAGTGTACATGCGATTAAAAGCCTGATGCATTGGGCATCAGTATGCCAATACGAGATAACGTGGCCATGTACGCTCTTCAATCTTGTTAGCTTTTCAAATGCATACCTAGCCTTCGAGTTGCACGTATGTGACGATTATCTGTTAACGGTGAGGGGGGATTTAAGGTTGTTTGATCGTTAAGAAGACGTCAAGAGACACACGTGATTGTTCGAGCTCGCTGGGTTTCAATCAGTGTCTGTATCCGCGGGATTTCAAGAAGTTGAATTTCTGAGAAGTGTGCATGAAAAATCGGTTTGAATCAAACCAAAAAGTGGAATGATTCACGCCGAAATCCTGTCGATTTTTCGGCTTGATATGAGTCAATTTTTCGGCTTGATTCAGGTCGATTTTTTGGTTTGATTCAAGTCGATTTTTTGGCTGAATTAAACTGGAAAAATCCACTTGAAAAATCGACTTCATTAAGCCAAAAAATGAGCTTGAATGAAGCCGAAAAATCGACTTGAATCAAGCGAAAAATCGACTTGAATGAAACCGAAAAATCGACTTGAGTGAAGCCAAAAAATCAACTTGAATGAGACCGAAACATCGACTTGAATCAAGCGAAAAATGGACTTGAATGAAACCGAAACATCGACTTGAGTGAAGCCAAAAAATCAACTTGAATCAGACCGAAACATCGACTTGAATCAAGCCGAAAAATCGACTTGAATCAAACCGAAAAATCTACTTGATTCAAGCCAAAAATACGACTTGAATCAGACCAATATGCCGGTTTGCACTTGTCCGAGTCCGACTTGATTCATGCCGTCAATTCGCCATGAAATAACTCGATGCCAGGCATGATTAAAAGCCTGATGCATTGAGCATCAGTCTGCCAATACGAGATAACGTGACCATGTACGCTCTTCCATCTTGTTAGCTTTTCAAATGCATACCTAGCCACCGAGTTGCACGTAAGTGACGATTAACTGTTAACGGTGAGCGAGGATTTAAGGTTGTTTAATCGTTAAGAAGACGTGAAGAGACATTCGTGATTGTGCGAGCTCGCTGGGCTTCAATCAGTGTCTGTACCCGCGGGATTTCAAGAAGTTGAATTTCTGAGAAGAGTGCGTGTTGAGTATTTTTCTTACGAGATGATCAACAATACGGGGGTCGGGGGAAGAAGGAAAATCGAGGAGTTCCGCTGTCTCACTTCCGACAAAAGCCTCCAGAGCCCATTCTTTCTGTTCACGGCAAGAGAATTTTTTTTTATTGAGGATAGAGTCAAGGAATTTAAAGGCTCGTCATTATTTATAATTTTCCGCTTTCGTTCATTGGTCTGGAGATGGCCTTCACCCTCTCTCGTACTCTGTACTCCTTAAGAGAATGGCAGGACAGGCCTTTTCTTTGGTATTATCGTTGGATTATGAGCGGAGAATATCGGGATTCTGGGGGTTGAGGAGTGTGCACATAACGCGGGAGTAAAACAGAGGGAGGGCGGGGGGGAAAGAAGGTGAGAAAAGTGAGAAAAGCAGGAGCTCGTCCGCCCCCGCAGTCGAAGAGGCGTCGAGATGCCCGCCTCGATAATACTCGAGACAATGACCGACCGCCATCGTTACAAACAGAGTGTCTGAGAAACGCAAACTTGGCGACAATCCGACGATATATTAGAATTCTTCTTCTCGTTTCAAATCCACTCGGGCATCAATTTATCTAGTTTCTGAATTGACGTCGTCCTGGGCCATTGATCCCGTGCGGGAATAAACGAGTGAATTGTGTTTTGAAATAAAAGGTAGATGACAAACCGAGTGATTTTAGGGAGATTGTAACGATGGGACATGATGATTAAAAGCACTTCTACCCGTGTACCAGGGTAACCAGCAGGATAACGAGAGAATTTCGAGAGAGGAAATACGTCTTACACCTTCGCTGAGATGGTGAGCTCGTTAGTTCAGCCTACGCGTTCAGCTGATTTCACAGGAGGAAAAAAATGCATCATCGATTTTCACTCTTTTCCCGTCAATTTCGCCAAGGGTGGACATGTCCTCTGGAATTGGATTTTTGACAGTCGCACGAAAAAAAGTTCTGATTCAAGTCGCCGTCGGCTTGATTCTAGTGGGATTTTCAATTTGACTTAATTCGAGTGACACGGACAACGCCAATCCGGATTCTAGGTCTGATATGAGTCGAAAAGTGGTTTGTTTCACTGAGAAATGCGTCAAGCCGACATCGATTCGAATCAAGCCGGAAACGCGGCTTGAATCTAACCGAAAATTCGGCTTAAATCAAACCGAAAAACAGAGTGATTCATGCCGAAATTCTGTTGATTTTTCGGCTTAATATAAGTTGAATTTTCGGCTTGGTTCAAATCAATTTATCGGCTGGATTCAAGTCAATTTTTTTGGCGATTGTTCAGCTTGATTCAAGTACATTTTTCGGCTGAATCAAAGCGAAAAAATCAAACCGATCCAATCGATTTTTCAGCTGAAAAAAAATAGATTTTTCGGCTTAAAAATCGACTTCAATCAAACCGAAACATTGATTTCATCAAGCCGAAAAATCGACTTGAATCTAGCCGAAAAATCAACTTGAATCAAGCCGAAAAATCAACCTGAATCAAACCGAAGTTGACCTGAATCAAATCGAAAAATGGACTTGAATCAAACCAACAAGCTGGTTTGCATCTGTCCGAGTTCGACTTGATTCATATCGTCAATGCGACGTGAAAGAAGTCGATGCCCGGCATGATTCAGACCGATTTTTCGGATTGATTCAGGACGACTTTTTTTGGGTGATCACTTGTGTACCCGTCGAATGAGTTCCGAGACTCGGGAGATCGATTGGCAGTGACGGGGTGTGAATTTAAAACGTTTGCGCGAGGGGTGGATCAGGGGGGTTGGGAGGAGGAGGAAAAAGACAGTGGCACGGTTTATTTAAATAAAACTCTCTCGTAAACGCGCGGCATGATATTGCCGTTCGAGTTTATGCATTCGAGTATAACACGGGCTATTCCAGTTTAATGATCGGGCGTAAAACATTTGGCCTTGATTAAACGAGACACAACGGCCACCGGTAAACTGGCACACTCAAAATTCTCAGTTATTCTTCATCTGTTTATGTATTTTTTTCATTCAACTGTGTCTGTCTCCCTCTCTCTCTCTACCTCGTAACAAGTGATCCTGTCATTTATCAAGAACTAAATAACTGTGGCTGTCGAGTAAGATGGATGGATGCCTGGGACGATCTCGTATACACGCTCCAGATTGGCCATCTTTCGCTTGGGGTAACGTTTTGCGGATTTTACGTCGTTACGCGCCACGAAGCGCTAAATTACTGAGGCGACGCGCAACGATACATTTAACGATATCAAGTAGGGGGGATCTTGTCTACCCCGGGGACTCCCTCATATCGTGATTCGCGCCCCATTCAATTTATGAATCCATAATTTTTTCTTACGTTAACGCACGATGATCTATCTCATCCGTTTTTTTACGATGAATCCCTCAAGATGATCTATCGAGTTACCAGGTTGAAAACAAAGGACCTGCTCTTTGGTGGAAGTGGGTGCGAAGAATGAGAGAGATATAAAAAAAATATGAAAAAATGAATGGGAGTTAACGTGTGAGGTCAGGGCTGGGGAAGAATCAAAGAAACAAGATGGTGTTTGGAATAAGAACAAAAATTGCTTGGGTAAATAAAAAATCAGGAAGACAAAAATGAAGGAAAAAAAGGGTAAATGTTGTTGGGAGCGTGGGCGGCCCCCGCATCCGGCCTAAACCGAGATAATATAACGCGCGGTCCGTCGAGACATTTGCACCATCATTAAAATTCGCGATAGCGGATCGAACAGGCACAGTGACATCACCCTCGTTCACGCGGATCCCCAACTAAACGAACGTAGAAATGTACCGTGTTAAACCTGGCCTCCTCTTTGGCGTGTCCCCTCCTTGTGCCCCCCCTCCCCTCCGTCGCTCACTAGTGCAATCCCGAGAGACAGGGCTTCTTGGCTCAACGTGTAAGTGTTAAACCCATGTACCACCCCTCCTCCCGTCACCCCGTCACCTCCGCCCTGCGACTCGTTTTCAAGCGCATATGGGACGAGGAGGCGAATACATCGGGCAGGTATGTTCATAATGAGATTGACGATAAAACCTGTGACAATTAGCCCTAATATTCGATATGCCGCGAAATTTCCGGTGAAACTCGGTGAATTGGCGCGATGGAAAAAGGTCAGGATGGGTATCTCTCAGGGTCGTCTAGCTGCACTGATTTCCGGGGCTGATCGAAGCACTCTAGTAACTGTCCGTGACGCCTTTATTACTGTTATTATCGGTAATTGTTTTTATGCACTGCGTATTCGGGTAATTTTGGATTAAGGAGAGTCCGAGATTCCCACTGAATTCGTCTGATTGGTTTCATTCTCCGATGAAGTCAATTCTTCAGACATCGGTGTAATCATGAATTTTAATTGAAGTGAGATTTTAACTAAGTCAATTGTTAATATTACCCATCAAGGTTTAAATTATTGAATTAATCATCAATTGAATATTCAAATTCCGAATTATTTTATCAATCAATAATTGAGTTCGGAAAATGGACGATTATTTGGCTAATCGAACATCCTTTTGTGAAATATTTACACAATAGTCAATTGACAATTACATATTGTCAATTATTCAGTTCATTGTTAATTGAAAAGTGAAATTGATAACTTTTCAGTGAGAGTGAGACGAAAAGTTCAAAACTTGATTGAAATTTCTATGAAACATGAAAATTCAGAAACAAAATGACATGAATTATCATTTCCCCTGAATTTGCCTGATTTTTCGAAATTTTCCGGAAATAATTGAACTGAAAAATCAAGGATTTTATTGATTTTCGAATAATTCGAAGAGAAAATCAAAGAAATGTTTGATCTTTCAATGACAAGATTACCTAAAATTTCAGTGGAAATGAAACACGATACAAATGTTCGGGATTTGACACCGATAATTCAGAGGAAAATTTTCAACAGTGGAGTGAGGTTTTTCCGTGTCCTTCGACGATTGCGGTACTGGGGGTTGGGAGCTGGGAACGGAATAAATCATCAAACCCCGAAAGGCTATACGAGAAGAAAAAAAATACTAAATTAATGATTGATGGCGATCCTTGCAATTCTTCACCAAAGCCATCTATTTCTCGAGTGAAAAATGTCAAACATTTTTCGACCAAAAAAATCATGCAAATTTGATAATCATAGTAGGATCCTCCCTCTTCCGAGAATATTTTCACGTATGCGAGACGTCCATTAGCGCTCGGAGATACTAAACTACACGTGTAAAAAATTAAGACTCTCGGATTGCCTCTGCCCATCGTCACAGGAAAGAAAAAAATAAAGAGAAATATTTAAACTTATACCGACCTGTTGGCGGTTAGACGTGAGCGAATATTTATGCAGATTCGATCATCTCAAGCGGTAACGGTAGCTGAAAATGTTAATGGGAGCGCGTTTAAGTGGCGGCATGGTTGTCGTAGTTATCGCATCCTACCTCAAAGTGCCTCAGAAAACGTTGAGATGAGGTTGAAGGAAGGGTGG
>NW_021680475.1:982661-1013121 GCF_001412515.2 Diachasma alloeum
GGGGGGGGGGGGGGGGGGGGGGGGGGGGGGGGGGGGGGGGGGGGGGGGGGGGGGGGGGGGGGGGGGGGGGGGGGGGGGGGGGGGGGGGGGGGGTGAAGCCGGTGTGATGAGACAACGAGTGGTATGCCAGCATGAGTGACGACTTATAAGAGGGATGCTCGGGTGTTTATATCTCCGTGGATTGAATTCCTCGGCGATGGGAACGGCCGTCTCACTTCACCTCACTGTACTCACGTATGTGGTGAAGACTCGGGTGACGTCACATCAATGTAATGGAAGAAGCGAAACTGGTTAACAGAGATATGATTGCTTCCGGCACCTTTTAACCGACGTTAATTCGACGCGAGCACTATCGTACCTCGACACCATTAACCAGGACAGGAAATTGTCGCGTAATTAGTCCAACTCGCGTGAAATTAAACATAAAAAAATTGGATGAATGCAAATAAACCGACACTTGGCTGATTGCAGTGTCATAATCGGCTGCTGATCGGGAGTTTCCTGTGAATAACAGAAAAAAATTCATCCAAATGGATTAGAGGCATTTTATTTCAATTAAATGAATTCCATTAGTCGGGTGTTTTCATGCTCATTAAAATTGGTAATTAAGAGAATTTTTATGACAGCCTGGTTTGAGTGGATGGATTTTTTTTAAGTTAAACTGCGCTGTTAAAAATTTTTTCTACTGAAATTTCCGGTATGAGTCTTGGAAATTTCTAACAGGTGACATTTCCACTGAAATTTCAGAGAATTTTGTCTTTGAAAATTCATAATTTCATTTCAATATTGCGGGAAAATTGAAGAAAAATCGGGAAAATTCTGAGAAATCTCTCCTTGAATTCTAGATTCCTCGGAATTTTCAGGGAATTCCGTAAAAAATCTTCGAATTCCAAAAATTTTGAAGGAATTCCCTGAAAATTCATGTAAATTATGAAATCGCATTCTTTCTGCCAACAAAAAAATGGAAATTCACTTAAATTTTCAGAGAAACTTGAAAATCCATTGACTTTTTCCCCTTAAGGATATTCAAGAACTTTGGCTATTTTTTCTCTAGTGAAATGCTTTTATACTTTTTTAGTCCCTTGTGTTTGATTTTGCAAAATAATAAAAACATTTTACAATGATGTTATTATTTAAACATTGCAGATCTGAATTTCAATCTCGATATTTAACCGTTAGAAAACATTCTAAATATCTGAAAACAATAGAAAGTTTGCTTGTGGAGGAAGTTGGATGAAGTAATTAAAAAATTTACATTTTTTAAAATTACAAGCATCTTTAGACTTAATTTTTCAACCATCAATTTCCCACCCTGAAAATCATTTGTTCGGAATCGTCACAAATTTATTCATATTCATAATTTGACCAGGAATTGATTAAATGCCTAAAAAAATAAGGTTCCCGAAAGTTAAAACAATTTCATTTATTTGTTTATAAACAACGAATGTTTAAGACAATCATTAAAAATGGCCTCCGTGAAATTTTTCTCGCATGTGTAGTCATTAAAAAAATATGTTTTTACCCACCTATGCCCACTCAATATGGCGGCGAATTAAAAAAATTAATTAAAAAACCCATTTTGCCTTTTGAAAGTCTGCAAAATGATTAAAAATGATCCGATCGTCTTGAAATTAATCCGAATGTTTAGAACACTGCAACAATCCAGAAATCGGAAACATCACAAAATACGAAAAAATCGAATTAGTCAATTTGATCCGATCATTTTCACTTACTGTGACTAGACTTTCCCACTAGACTTTCAAACGGCAAAATTATTTTTTTCGGCTTTTTGAAATTCTCCGCCATACTGAATAGGCGTAGGTGGGTCAAAACATTCATTTTTGGGACTACACATGTGAGAAAAACCTCACGAAGATCATCATTTCATTGGAGGACTTTCAAATTTCAGTACTGCCCCCCTTAAATAGATTTCAAGGTCTTTTTTCGGAAATATCACCCAATTTTTTTTAACAGTTTTGAGAAGCAAATTTTCCAAGGTTTGCGTCTGGGAGACGGTGGTGTCATTAAGATTTCCCGGAGCAACTGCGGCTAGCCCCATGCGGGTGGTACAAATCCGGGGAAACTTGTGCGCGACGTTTGCTGAATAATTCAGATACCTACTCCAGGAGACTTGGATAGTAACGATGGTCTATCCTTGATTGCCTCCTGTGGGGAACAGTGGTAGAATTCACTTCAAGAATTTTCCCGCCGCTGGTTCAGTTGTAACTCACACAAAATTGGCTCTATCCAGGTAGTGAAGAGAGTTGAGAAAGAAAGGGGTGCCAATGAGAGACGGCGTGTCTGAAGGAATAGAAGACAGGATGTCAGGAACTGGTTCACAAGTTTTCATATCGTTCACATAAAAATGGCTGGGGAGATTTAGAACGCTTTCTTCTTTCGTGCACAAGTCGATCTGTTTATACACCACGCCCAACATCGCCAGACAAATATTTGACTTGGTTTAGAAAATCTTGAGGGATTCCACCGGTGGGTGCCAAAAACCAGACGTTGCTTGTCGGTAATACCCCACCAGTCGGATTACTGGATGACAATGGCTGGAAAAAGGTGAAACAACTTCTAAAGAGTTTATGACGACTGGTAATCTTTAAATCTTATTTCAAGGGAATTTCGATGGGTTCTAAGCATATTTACAGGGGAAATTACTGGGGGGAGGAGAGGAATCGGTGAATAATTAATTTGACCGTTTCTTCTCCGCATCTGTTTGGGCCATTTTTATCGGTTCTTTGCAAAGGAGAGCGAAGAGTATAGTACAAATGAGTGAAAAATATAGGTAAAAGATGCCCTGCGGGGCTCAGTAGCGCCGAGCGTGATCACTAGATGGTTGGGCGGCCGCGCGGGGAATACCTCAGGAAGGAAACGTTGTTTGGAGGAGATGGAAGGAGCATTGGGAAGGACAAATATGCGACAAAAAACGGGATGAAGGAGTGAGAAACCGTAAAGACCGAGAGGTATACGTGAAATGGAATAATTCAGTCATAACTCATCGCCTGCGTTAATTTCTTGCTCGATGATGATGACATTCATTTGGAATGGAATCAATTCGTGTTTTTGTTGGATAAAAATTGATTTTCCTCTTTTATTGCGAAAAATTTAGTGCATTGTAGGTGTAATTTCCTTTGAAATAGCAATTTTTTTTAAGCGCATGGAAATTCTGCAAAAAAAGATGAATACCACATGTTTTGTCGTAGAAGAGAATATTGAAAAAGATCCTCCACAAACAGGTATTTTTTCATTGAATTATATTCCGCTCCACAATTACCTGTCGTACACTGTTGGATTTTTTTTTTAATTTCATGGAAGATATTATAGTAAATCTCACGAGAGTGACATTGAATCGGATTTGGGGAAAAATTGGTTATGAAATTTCAAGTTTAAGTAGAATTCACGGAAATTCATGAGTTTTCAGTGGGAGTGAGATGAAAATTTCACAACTTGGTTGAATTTTCAGTGGAACATGAATATTCAGAAACAAATTGACATGAATTTTCAATTTTTCCCTGAATTTTCCAGATTTTTCTGAATTTTCACAGGATAATTGAACTGAAAAATCAAGTATTTTATTAATTTGCAGATCACTAGAACAGAAAAACAATGAAATATTTTATTTTTCAATGAGAAGATTTCCTGAAATTTCAGTGGAACTTGAACACGATAAAAATTTCCGTAATTTGGAACAGAAAATTCAGACGAAAATTTTTAACAGTGTACAATTACATTTGCCACGATTTTCTAGGTAATTTTTATCCAACTTTTCCCTCCGTGTACCACAAGAGCTGTAGAATCATCGATTATTTCTAGATAGGTTTATTGCAAACAAACGAAGCAGTCAAGTTTTCAAGGTTAAAATAGTATATTATGTCATTAGGCGATAAAAGTATTATCTGGCGAATGTGATTATAATCCTCGCCTTCGGTTCGGATTATAAAGCCACATTCGCCAGATAATGCTTTTATCGCCGTGTGATATACGCTATTTTTTGTCGTTAGGCCCGAAAGCCACGATCTAAACGAGCGAAGCGAGGTTAGAACCGCGGTTTATCGGGCCTAATAACATAAAATTGATTTTTGATTTTTCTGGAAAATTTAACGAATTCGTTTGTATGTACGGAATCTTAAGCGAAAACCGGATTCATTTTGAAGCTCGAGTTGTATTCGGGAGATGATATTCCTGCGCAAATTTAGATCAAGAGAATTGCAAACATGAGACGAAACTAACAGATGAGAAATGCAAAATTTGAATTTGATCCGTAAAGACTTGTGATTTTTTCTGATGTATAAGTAAGATGAAAAATTGACAGTTGTTATCAGAAAATATCAGTTGAATACAGCGTAGGCTCTACAAAATAATATCGAATGGTGCAAACTGTCTGACATTCGAATGGGGAAAATTATCAGCCATAATTGCTCGAGTGCTTCAAAATTATCGGGTATTCCCCGATAGCTTCATTGTCAACAAACGAGAGTGTTAAGCCATACTGGTTGAAACATTTTCTAGCATGTTATCATGTATTTTTATTCTTGTGACAAGAAAGTGAATCAAGAAAATGATAGATTTGATATCAAATAAATCTCTCGTTTATTACATGTTTTAGTTGAATAATTCTGGTCAAGATTTAATGATCGATAAAGAGAGAATATTTTCATTTTTCACGTATGACTTCTTATTTTTGTCTTGATCCGATAGAAAGTAAAATATATATATCTTGCATCAAATTAACTTCACTTATTCACCCATCCAAAATTATAATTGGACAATTTTAAAGTCACTAATACCAACAATTACTATTTACGATATCTCCACATTTCATAGGGTGGTTTACGGAAAGAAAATAAAATTATTTTTTACTGTGCACCCGGAAAAATTTTATTGGATTCAAATAAACTTTATTTATATTATTGTATGTTTATATTAAATTCTTTATTTTTGCCAAATATTCATCTACTTGAGGGAAGCATTTATTTTTTCAAAATCGTATTTCTCCAATAGAGTCATTCCCAGGCGAACCTGATTAGCTTTCAATTATGACAATCATTTTGCTCTAGAGGATAGCTATGTTGCACATAACCTTGGGCGAACTCCTCCAATGATTATTCATTTTTCCTCAATTTCTTATTTTCTAGAGGGAAGAATTTCCATTAATTTTTTAACGTTGATAATTATTGAGGGAATTTCCTTAAGGTGATACCTAACATGATCATCTTCTAGGGCAATATAATTGTCATAATTGAAACCTAATGAGAATTGCCTGGAAATGACCCGACTGGAGAAATATGGTATTAAAAAAATAAATAGTTCTATCAAGTAAATGGACATTGTGCATGATAGAGACAACCCCCTGCCACTTTCAAACTTCCCCGCGGTCTCCCCTCAATTCAAGTAGAGTTCGACTTGTATCAAGTACAAAGATACTTGAATCAAGTATCTTTTCTACTTGAATCAAATAGAAAAAATTTGGGCGTCCACATGAAAAGGGCCCACTTTGACGGTATTGGAGTTATGTATGTTCCGATAATCTTGATCAGATTTCTCACATTTTGAGCCCAAAATCAGGCCGATAGAATGAAAACTGAAGTCAGTATAGACGATCGAAAAACAATTTAACAATTGGTTTAAATGGGAGATGTGGAGAGAAAAACGTGAATATCTCGGAAACTAGATGCGACAAAGTGGGCCCTTTTCACGTGGACGTACACAAATATCCGAATCAAGTCGCAATCTACTTGAACCAAAAGAAAAATTTTTTCTGCTGTAAATATCAGGGATGGCCATCAATCTTCCGATTCTTCAATAGTAAAATAATTGATAATCTAAATTTCTTATAAGGGATTTCCGATACTTCAATAATTCCAATTATTAAAGCATCAATACTTCAATAATTAAAATTAAAGAATCATATTAACTAATTGACGCCTTAATAATTAAACAATAATTATAATTTATGGATATGGTGTTATCCCTGGTGAATATAAAGCAAAATTATCTCCGCTGTCGTGCAGCCATTTTCACAAAACTGTCAGAATTTTCGATTTCATCTCCTCAGTATTTTGCGACGCTAAAACTTACCCTACAAATGAATAATAAAAATATCGGCTGGTTCAATAATTTATCCAAAGCGATCGATTGCGCATGCATTCTCTCCTCAGCTCTGCGCCTTGGAGCAAACGACCATAAAAATGTCCATCAGCACTCGTGTAGCAGAGTAGTTTCAACTGCCAATTAAAGCACAACCAGGAAGTAGTTGAAATACAGTCATTCCCACTGAATTATTTCAAGACTTGAATGAATCGCTCCAGTGAAAGAAATAGTTTCCCCAAAAATAAAAATACCCAACTGAATATTCTATCCTATCGCTGTACAATTATGTCCTCTCAACGATCACTTACCCCTATTTTCGTATTAACCCAGCAAAATCGCTATTCATTCCACCTTTACCATAATTAAATCACCGTTCATCAGCTCTCAAATACTCTTTCACCTTCGCAAAATAGCTGAATTCTATTCATGCTCCATCAACAAAATCCCACCCTCCCCCATTCACCCACTTGGCCATGTTAAACTTTAACCAACACAGGTACAGTATTATCAGCCAAAATTAATCCCTCTATCCTCCGCTGATTCAAAAATAATTCCCCAACCATTAGTTCACCTCAATCATTCAGTTCCAGTGAAGAGCCCCGAGAGTTTCGCGACGTCCAGTGAACTCCCTAGTTTCGCTGTGCGCTCGTTAATCTTTTTTACGGTCACCCCCACTCCCCGGTAAAAAGCCGAAGGAGCCTATAGAACGCGAGCTTGACGAAGGAGGTGTCCCGCTCTAATAAATAATTTCTCACGTAGGTCCCTCGCCGGGCAGATCTGGTGATGATAACCCGCTTGAAATACGCCATTGCATGGTCCTCCCAGTATCCTGCGGGGGGGGGGGGTTGGTTAGCAAAGTGAGGAAACCTACATATATTACCCTTACCTCATCCACCCTCTCAGCTCCCAGAAACCCCAACCCAACGCCGAGTGCAACCCCGTGCATCCAAGCAGACCCACAAACACGAGTGTGGCCCATTCGCAAAGCAGAGAAAGACGGAGATAATTCGAAATACGCCGACAACACGAGGATCCCCTGTGCCGCCTCCACTGTTGAAGCTCCTGTTGTTGGTTATAAGAGCGCAATTAAAATGCCGCGCTAGCGCCACTCAATGGCCAACCACCGATAAATAAAGCCAGCGCTACTGCCACCGCGCATTGGATTTTGGACCCCCGACGCGAATAAGTGCTGGCTGTTGTCTTCTCTCTCCTCCTTACTCACTCCAGCCCTTTTTTCCACTCTCGTTTGTTGTCTTCTGCCTCTGGCGCTTCACAATAAAAAGGTGGAGACGTGGGGAGATGCTTGGTACCGCCCGTGCATGTTACCCCATCCCCATACCCCTCTGCCCCTCGGGCCTCGCTGATGTTCAACGTCCACCAAGCGCCGCCACCATCACTGCCTCCCAAAATCCCAGAAGTACTACCCACTTTCCTCCTTTTTCGTATAACCCCTCTCCCCCCGCTCGAAAATTCTGCTCATTCCTATCTCCGGGTTTTGTAGTCACTGCGGTCTCCCTTGAGAATTTAAAACAACGATGGTCAGGATCTAATTGTCGAAATGATCGAATTCAGATGGTGGCGGCTTAGGGGGAGAGATAGTTCTGTGTCCAGAGAGAGAGAGAGAGGACACTGCCACCTCGCTCGAGTGGTTTCGCAGAACGGGGAAAATAACAGTTGGGAAAAAAGCGTATTCTCACCCTCGTCCGAGAATGAAACGAAAAGGCAGACACGCGGACACTGGAAGAGGGCGGGGTGAGATATATTTACGAGGCTATAATTTAACCGCCATTTAGTCAGGCTATTAATTCCGGAGAATTGCCGGGGGAAAGAATAAGAAGATTAGAAGGCACCTCTTCACTTCATCAGCTACACGGAGAAAAAGGTGGAGAAAAATTACCGAACAAGTCAAGTAGAGCAAACTCGATTTTCAGTTTTTTTTACCTGAAGGATATCCAAGTTCGTTCAAGTTAGAAACTTTTTTTCAAGCAAGATTTCAGTTTTGTCGAAAATCAGGCCATCCTCATACTTTTTCGGATTTTGCATTGCTGGACACATTTTTTCGGGAATTTCTTCAATGAATATTGTGAATAATATTTTATTCAATTTCACACTTGATTCTCGTTGGTTTACCCTCTAATGATCATACGGCAACAGTGCACGCTTGAACGGACCGCCACATGGAGAGAAATGTTCAGTAAAAATTACGGAACTCACAATTCGCTCACCGATTGCGGAATCGACTCAGAAAATTTAAGTGACGGTATCGTAATTTTTCATTCAGATAAAAATTACGGAACGCTCCGGAAAAATTCCGTGACAGTCCCGTAAAATTTCCTACAACCACATTTCACTCCGAAATTACGGAGAAGATACGTAATTTTTATTGAATATTTCTCTCCGTGGCAGACGTCAGGAACGCGCGGATTCAACCACCCAAATGTGGCCGTCGTACCAATCAATGAGCTTTTAATTTGATCGTTTGCAATTATCTGTCCGAAAACCTATGCTTTTTAATATCGCAAAAAAACTAGAGAGTATAATGAACAAAGTCATATACTGTTATGTGTACGAGAAAACGTTTTAAGACTATGAATTATTGCATTGAAGTGAGAGTATACAGCTCTTATACACTGATAGAACGGATTAGTTATTGTTAACGAATGGATTTTGGTTGGAGGTTAGGGTCTATTCGGTCTCACCAAATGATCATTCGTTAACAGTTAACAAATGTATGTTTGAGGAGCCTTGTTTGAGTTGACTTTCGCCACTCAAGTGAACCATTCGTTAACTATTAACGAATATTCATTTGGTCATATTCAACTCTACCATTCGTTAATAGTTAACGAATCTCGTTTGAAATAAATGAATCATTCTATCAGTGTATGAAAATACATATATCCATTTTACTCCATTGACCCGAAAAAAATTTTTAACATGAGGCTGATTTGTACCGAAGCTGTAAATGTACCCTCCATCCCAACCAAAATTATCCCAATGAACGTGAATAATTGCTCCAATTTTTCGTATAATTTTTCTGTAATGGAGAATAATTTTTAGCGAAACTATTTCGTAAAAATTCACTTCAGTCCGTCCCCATGATCTTCAGATGGGTACAAAACAAAAAAATATCCTGCCGGTATGAGAAATGTGACTAAACAGGGCGATAATTTTGCAAAATCTTAAGATATTCTCTAAAATTCAGTATTTTTAATTGAATTACATGTTGCTCCACGATTACCATTCACATAGCAAGATTAATCACGATTTTCTAGATAATTTTTACCCAACTTTTCTCTCCGTGTACTAGTGGGCATGAGAAAAATTCTGGAAATCAAGGGAGAGGGTGAGAGATGTGCAAACTTTGTATTTACCAAGGTTCAATTACAACTGTAATATTTGCTAAGCACTCGATGTCATGAAAATTTGACATCAATTCCCAATATCAATGCTCCCCCACTGTTTTAACCTCGTAAATAAGAGACGAAGGGTGGAACAAAAATTATTGGGGAATTACACGAATTCACCTGATGAAAGAGACAGAGCGGAAATAATAATGACGGAACAAAGTAATGACGTGGGTGTGGTGTGTGACGAGGTATGTCAGTGGAGTCGCGTGAGGTATGGCGGGCAATATAACGCCAGTGACTTATGTGGATTATCGCATTGGAACGATATCTCATATCGGAAATAGCCGGACATCGTTGATATGCGATGAATGAGCCTCGGCACGCTGGACTGGCGCGCGCGCTCCGTTTTCATATGTGGGAGATTTTCCTCCCTCTCGTCGCTCCACCACTTCCCTCGCCCCTCTTTCAATATTATTGCTCGTACCAATGCCCATATATGATCCCAATATTCTGTCCCGGGCGTTTTGTCCTCCGCAAACATCCGTTCATATTTTTCATTCCTCTCTTTTTCCCTTCCCCTCACCCCACCCCCCCACGCGCTCTTGTACCGTGAAATCCAATAACTAATGATTCTGCAGCTTCACATGTACATAACTAGTGTCAACCGTGGGATATGTTTTCAAGATGGGGAGAAATTAGTCACGGATACGGTAAACATCACGCCTTACAGTTGTCAAATCGAGGGGCCACTTTCCGGATTTATTTTTACTTTTTTTTTACTTTGATCTGGTAGTTAGGGCGTCACGAGTGCTCAGTGCCGGCACAATAAAACACAGTGTTGCGTGAATAATCATAATGCAATGTTCGAGCCATAAAGCGCATGATGGAATGAATTGGGAGGGGGGAGGAGGGGGAGTGTGGGGATATGTGTGACGAGGTTTGGTGGGTGTGGGTGATGGTGCGGGGGTTTAAGGTTCACGACTGTGTCGGTGCCCGGGGCGCACGCGTGCCTCTCATTAAGCCCATTCACCACCGGCCACGCGCGTTGTTTGACGATCCCGTTCACCACGCACATCGACTCAATGATCGCGATGACGATCTGGGTTTTGTTAATGCCCGAGTCGAACATACGATTTTTTTCCCCTCTTCAATTGGATATAGTTGGGATTGGGTTATGATTTTGAGGGGTGTTTACATGAGTCTGAAATTTTTGCTGCCGTATAGTAGCTTTATTAATGCGAGTTTTTTTTCGATTCTCTAATTTTACGTGCTTATTTTGTAATTTGGGGAATGGGGGGGGATATTTATTGATGAATGATTCTAGTATAAGAGTTTAATGAAATATGATGTGGCTTCTTCAGGCAAGTAGAACTGAGGAAAGCTAAGTAGTACTCAGCAATAGGTGGTTAGTTAGTGGATGGGTGCCTCCATGATAAAAAATGGAACCGCTGTGAAAATTACATGATTGTATGAAATAAGGGAAAGAATTGATCATGTAATAATGGATCCTTAAATAAATTTTTGCAAGACCTGTCTGAAAAGTTCACTTACTTTTGCTTTCTTCCGCTCAGTATGCAACGTAAATGTCTAATGTGTAAAGAAGATTCCATAATGAACGCAACGCAGATATGACGCAACGCATTTTCACTGATTTTTTTTCAGTGTCGGGGAGGGTAGGGCAAATGAGATGATTTCATTCGAAGTTTCTTCATGTATACAAATTTATCGATGAAAATTAATTCCGGAAATTGTTATCAAATCATATTTTCTCGGTAATTTTTGCAAGTCTCGTCATTGCAAAATCAAGAATTCCACGAATTCTGGGATGAAATTACTGAAAAATCAATTGAAGCTATAACTTTCATTTCAATTATTCCTGGAACATTATAGAAATCAGCAAAATTCAGGCGAAAAAAGAAAATTTCATTTTCATTCTCAATATTCATGTTAAATACACTTATATCAATACATTCTTTATTAGCTCAAGACTTATGTAGGGGAGGATGGGGCAAAACGGTCCCCCTTCAATCGTCAATATTTTCCGATTCAATAATCCGATTGGGATGAGTTAGAGCTCGTTTTGAAGAATGAAAAATTATCTTCAAAATGAAGTTGAAACTGGGAATTTTCACAATGTCATTCACAAGTTATTGACAATTGAAGGGGGGCCGTTTTGCCCCACCCTCCCCTACACTGAGAAAAAATTTTCTAATATCTGAAACATATTTACTTGAGACAAGTAATTTTTCTTCAATCACTTAATTCTCCCAGACATCTCAACTGCTGGCTCGAGAAAGGTCTTACGCTTTAAAATATTCTTGTACTCAAGTTTAATTTTGTTGCAAATGAATTCACACAAATCGCGTAGAAGAATCTTCAGTCTTCAAGTATTTATTGTTTTCATGATTTTTTTTATGCAGTTCCAATGTTTCGATATGTGATATATTCATGATATAGCGCGAAACGATCGTGATAAATGAAAATTCATTCAAGTTTCGTGAAGAACAAACACTCCGAGATTTAAGTCTTCGAAGAAAATTTATTTTTCTCAAGTAAATATGCTCGACATATCAGGAAACTTTTCTTTCAATGTATGCGACAATAACCAAACTCAAAGATTAAATTTCTCCTGGGACTAAGTGGCTCTTCGAGAATTTAAAAAACTCAATCATTTACGAATAATCTTGTAAAAAAATGATGAGAACTTAAATTTAACGAATCCATTCATGAGCAGTGTCAATGAATCCTAAATGCATTATTTCCACAAATAAATTGCTGTGCTTACCCCAAGTAATTCAACTCCCCTTCCTGTTTTCCACAAACCTCAATTCTAATATCCGTTTCCTCCGCAATACGACACCCCAGCCGTTAAAAATCAGCATTTTTCTCTAAACCGAATCGTGATTTATTCTTTTCCCACAATAAAACAAGAAAAAAAGAGCCCAAAAATAAAAAAAAAGAGAAATAGTGGTCAGTGATAGTCTAACGAACGTGGGTAATATAACGTAATGGACATGGTTGGTATGGCACGGACGATAGATCTCAGTGAATAAATGCCGATGGCCCCATAGCTCCGGTATCAGCGGCTGTGTACAGAGGTCCAGTGATACATGCGAGCACATTGTGAAACCGGGCGTTCTCTGTGCCCCCCTACCCCCTACCCCCCTCGCCGCCACACATACGCGGCTTTTTTCAGATACCTGCAGGCCACCAGAGGCGAATATACTGGGGGGCTGTGCTCCTAGTTTGTGCACCGAGAGATTTTATAAGGGTAGGAAAGTGGAGAGGCGGGGCCGATGAAAAAAAGAAGCAAATCAGGACGAGAACAAAAAATAGAAAAATGTGCAAAGGGAAAAAGAAGAATTTAGCAATTTATGGTCCGTCCGTTGCAGTTTAATTCGGATTAAACTTATACTGTAAAGAACGAATTAAAGGGATTTGCGATTGGACACGTTGGGTATGGACGGGAAGAACAGTCCGAGGGTGAAACTATCTGGTGGTATATGCTGGGGATTTTGTTACCAGTCTGTTTGATGTATCTCCCCAGACGCCTCATTCACCTAGAGTCACTTTCCTTCCTCTGTTTCGGAGGTTTCCTCAATCAAGTGCTTGATTGGGGTGGGTTGCCTCCACTTATTCGGATTATGTTTGCTATATTAATCAAAAATGGGTTCGCTTATTCTAAACATTTTTAATTAGATAACAATTTCAACTATTTACACTCAGAGAATTAGTTAGTAATTTTTATTTAAAAATGTTTCATTTATTCAAACGATACTTATGTTGAAAATGAATGACCTCATTCATGTAGTTCAGTAATAATTATTGATGATATGAAATGAATAAATCGCTAATTTTGAAAAATTGCAGTTTCATTTGGATTGAATTTATGCTGTAAAGAACGAATTATAAATATTTGCAAATGGACACTTCGAGTATGGACGGGAAGAACAGTCCGAGGGTGAAACTATCTGGTGGTATATGCTGCGGATTTTGTTATCAGTCTGTTTGATGTATCTCCCCAGACGCCTCATTCACCTAGAGTCACTTTCCTTCCTCTGTTTCGGAGGTTTCCTCAATCAAGTGCTTGATTGGGGTGGGTTGCCTCCATTTATTCGGATTATGTTTGCTATATTAATCAAAAATGGGTTCGCTTACTCTAAACATTTTTAATTAGATGATAATTTCTACTTTTACACTCAGAGAACTAATTAGTATTTTTTGTTAAAAAATTTAGGAATTCAAGTGAGACGTGTTTCTTCCACTCATTCCGATTATGATCGCTATTTTAACCGAAAATGGCTTCTTTTATTCTAATCATTTTCAACTGAATGACATTTAAATTATTCACACTTAGAGAATCAATCAGTCCTTTTTATATGAAATTGTTTTATTCATCGCAGTGATATTGATGTAGAAAATTAATGAGCTCAATTATTTGTTTTGTTAATAATTAGTCAATTACATGGAATAAATAATTCGTTCATTTCCAAAAAATTACAGTTTAATCCGGATTGAATTTATGCTGTAAAGAGTGAACTAAAGGGATTTGCGATTGGACACCTTGGGAATAGACGGGAAAAACAATTTAAAGGTTAAACTATCTGGTCGTATATGCCGAGGGTTCTGTTACCACACTGATAGAACGGATTAGTTATTGTTAAAGAATGAATTTGGTTGGAGGTTAAGAGTCTATTCGGTCCCACCAAATGTTCATTCGTTAATAGTTAACGAATGTATATTTGAGGAGCCTTGTTTGAGTTGACTTTCGCCATTCAAGTGAACCATTCGTTAACTATTAACGAATATTCATTTGGTCATATTCAACTCTACCATTCGTTAATAGTTAACGAATCTCGTTTGGAATAAATGAATCATTCTATCAGTGCAGTCTGATGCGTCTCTCCAGAAGCCTCATTCACCTAGAGTCACTTTTCCCCTTCTGTTTTCCAGATTTCCTCAGCCAAGTGTTTGATTGGGGCGTGTTCTCTCCACTCATCCCGATTATGTTTGTCACATTAACCTAAAACCGAGGAGAACTCAAAGTGCGTGTCACTTTTCACATCTGTATTGAAAAAAGTCGAAGATGATGACCCAGTCCAGAAGCCCCAGTCCAGCAGGCGTGGCGCGTCACCTCGGCTGAGCGCAGATCAGCCGGATTAGAGTGCGTCTATAACTCGCACACTGTGCCATTCCTACAGTGAATAATACCCCAGCGGGATTATAGGGTAAAGAGTTGCAAGCCTTGATGGCCGGTCACCCTGGCATATAACCCGTGCCCCGTTTTGTTGTGTTCCCATTTGAAATTTTGATTTGTATTTTCCGTTTTGAAATTTTTTCGCATGAGATTTTCGGGCTAATCCTTGGCACCCCCACCTCACACAGGACCACCAAACACTCGCCTTTATTTCAGGATTAAACCTGTCCAAATCCTCGTCAGAGTCAAATCGATGGGGATTTAAATTTGTACGTTGACACGTTCTCAGCCTTTCTCCCTATTTTTCAACTGCCGAGGGTTTTTAATAAGATAAAAATTTGTTGAACATGTTTTTGTTGTGCAAAAAAACGCGTTCCTGCTGTCGGAGCTGTCGCGACTTTACAAAGTTTTGGGGGGTGAATGTAAGGAAGTATATACGAGGTAGATTGTTGGCAAAGTTTTGCTACCCCAGTGGTGCACTGGTAAAACGGAATGCCAGAGATGCATCTCCCCCCAGTCACCTCACTCCTTTACCTACATTTCCGTGTAGTAGCACGTCAGTCATACCTCCCGCAGTCTTGCAGCCCTGAGGGGGCCAAAGGATAAGTCGAGCTTTGTCTCCGCGGGGTAAACACGACCCACGGGGTGAAAACTCTGCTCTCTGGCATCGACTCGAAGGCGGCAAAAGGCCAAAAAGTTTTAACACTACTCCATTTATACTCCCACGACAAACCGATTTGATCTGTCCTACCACGGGATTAACAATAAATTAAGTAGAAAATCCTGCTAATTTTCATCGAAAGATCAAAAAGTTTTGACTCCACTCTCAGTATGAATGGGCTTTGCCTGGACAAACAAAGTCTCGGTATTCTCCTCGTTTGACGATAACTTTTCATCTCTCCTCTTTTTTCATCCTCTTCTCATCGCAATGGCGCACATACTTGAGGAGAATTCACTCCACCTTTAACTCTCGTTCCATTTCTTTACCCCCTCTGGAAAACTGAGGTGGAGGAGAAGAGCGAAATGAAAGCCTCAATATCGGTGATTGCTGTGGCAAGACGCTCCGGGCGCTTCCACAGCCCTGTCTCCTCCAGCCAAAGAGAGAGAGTAAGGAGAGTTGCCGAGCCGGAAGAGCGCCGGAATGTTGACTCTGGTGCTCTGAGGGAGGCCTCCAACTTTTATGGAGATGCATCCTAATATATCCGGCCGGCTTGCTCGCGCTTGTGTTTGACGAGCGTACTTGGACGAAGTATATTATCTACCGAGGAACCTCGACTCCTCCAGGCTTCCTCCTTTTTCATCCCAAACTCTCTTACGTTTTTTTTTCACTCGCCTTCCCAACGTTTTCCACCCCCCGCAGGCCTCTAGTCTACTTCGCTTTTCTCAAGAATCACTCGAATGCGATTTCCGGCGAGAATGGTGAAGAGGAATGAATTATGCGAATCGTTGAGACGATTCCTATAACGACGGACCGGCAACTCTTGGATTTGCTGGCGGGAGGGGGTTTAAGGGGACTTTTTGTGGGGATGAGGAGAATCGCACACGTAAAGGCAACATTTTCCAATTTTGCTGATAGGCTCGTGAGTATGCGGCACAGCCTCATCCCCCAGCCTTCCTCTTCTTTTCATTCTCGGTATATATGCACCGGGGCTTCCAATCATTTTATCCCGGAAAATCACGCTCGTGTGGTTCCACGTGAATTATTTAACTCCAGAATATATTCTAAATGGTGGATTTTTCCAGTCACGTATATTCCGGGTCTTTTACATATTCACAATTTGTAGGGTAAAAAGAGGAAGAGAAGTTTCGAGTGATGTATTTTGCAGGGAGACAGGGGTCCTGGGGATTTAATTTCTTCCATTTTCAGCCAGAGGCGTTCGGAGGAGGGGACAATGTCCCTTGGTTTCCATCGTTTTCCGATAAATAGCCTTAATTAGGCGAATGCTCCGGGGACTTTGTTAATGGCCTGATGAGCCGCAAAAGGTCGCCGTAGAATCACTTGTCCCTTCGATTTCACCCCAGAAAGAGACGGGATTCAATTGGATTCAATAATTCAACTTTGTTGCTGGAAATGATGACAAAGTGGGGAACGATTTCAGGTTCAGTGTCGGGTTCTTTTATTCTTACGATTTTCAAATGGATAACATTTCGGCTACCTACGCGGAGAGAGGTGAGGCATTTGAATCAAATAGTACTTTTTATTAGAATTTTTTTTATTTGTTCCAACCGTGGTGTTGTTGGAACTTAATTAACTCATATATTTATCTCGGTGACGATTATTTTATCATTTGTAATAAATAATTCGTTCATCCCAGAGAAATTTCAAATTCTATCATTTTCTTTCTCTAAGTCGGATGCAATGTAACAGTGTAATGAAGTCTTTATTTCGATTAAGGGAAGCTTTGTTCATATTTGGAAAACAGTTTATTCGATGCAATTAAAAACGCAAGTAAAAATATTAACGCAAATAAAAAATGTAAATGTGGATAGAAGCGTTATGGCGACCTACATTGTTTAGAATTTTCGATTGAATTTTTGCTGCCAAATATCAAAAATTTTTATCATGTTTAATTTCCACGTAAATTTCAAGAAATCTTGGCATTGAAAAATCAATTATTCCGTAGATTTTCCGTTTGAATGATTTGAAAATTTATAAAATACTTGATTTTTCAGTTCTATTATTCCCTCAAAATAATAATTCAGAAAAATTCAGAAAAATCAGGAAAATTCCAGCAAAATTTGAAAATTCATGTTATTTTATTTCTAAATATTCCTGTTCCATTGAAAATTGAATCAAGTTGTGAAATTTCCGTCTCATTCCCCTGAAAACTCATGAATTTGATTGAATGTTACTCATTTTTTTAAATTTCATAACCATTCTTTCGAGAATGATAATTTGAATGAGAATTACTCCCCCATTTTCCATGAAATTTCTAAAAATTTCTAACGGTGTACTCGAACAAACTCATTCATTAGCTTCAACCAGAGTTGAATTAATTCTAATAAACTATATCTTTAAACATACGACATTCCTGCTAGAGAAATGTTAATGGTCGTTTCTTTCCACCGAAGCTTTGTGAACGTCAAAATCCATGATTCTCAAGTTTCCCCCCAAAATTACTCGAAACGTCAGGAAACATTCCCACCAATTTATCGAGTGTTCGTTCCAGTCGTTCCAGTGTTCCCAAATGAGAACAATGCGATTGTCGCCAAGATAATGCTTCCGGTCATAACTCAGAGTCCTACCAGCAGGTTGAGAAGCGGCATGCGCCGCGGTTCCTATCCCCCGATTGTCGCCAGTCTGAGACTGGCGAGATTTTCCGATACGACTGCAACAAGACCTGATTTTTTGATGCTCCGCATCCGCATATTTCCCACCATCCTCTCGGTTTCATCTCTCCTCTGCCCTCGGCACATAATTTCATCTCATTCTCCATCTGACTTTCATTCAGCCCCTCGCCAACACTCATAATTCCCACTCTATTCACACTCTCGGGTGTATAAACATTTTCTCCTTAGCCATTGAAATGTGCATATATACTCGTATATAGTAGTCTTCATTTCATCTTCCTTCTGTAACATTATTTTTTCTTCATAATATTTTTTGCTTCTCCAGCAAGGAGTGGAAGCCCGCACTTCCAGAGGGCAGAGGGGGATTTATGCGGCATCGCGCCAGTGGCGCCAGCCCACAGCTCGTCCGTTGCTGCAATAACTCGCATTGTATACATTTTACGTAGGAATCTAACCCGGCGGGCTCACGGGTCACATGAGACACACGACGATACCGCATTTTGCTGCCTTCCAACACATACACAATACAAGGGGATCCGTTCTTGTATACCAAAAATCCGTTTGTATCGTTCCTTCTCAACCCCTCTCCCCCTCCCCCTGCCCCTTTTATGCTCAAGAACATTATGCCAAGGATACCAAGGGCCTCTTCCTCCTCCTCTCCTCGTTCCTTTTCGTACGCCGACGAAAGACGCAAGACCGTGTAATCGAGCCGCCGGCGTCTCGGGGGCCCGTCACGAGTACACCACTCTCTCTTAGCCAAATGTCCGCGTTATTCTCCCTCTCGGTTTTGGTCCTTCCATTACGACATACGCGGAGAATCCCGTGTATTGTCGACGAACGAGAAATTCCATTGCTGAGAATAGCCATTGTCCCATTAAAAACAAATGAGAGAAAAAATACTGTACCTTTCCAGTTTCATCCAATTTTTAACGGAAAAATTTATCGTGTGATGATGAAAATTTAAATTATCGCAAAGGAAACAGTAGAGACGTATCTGTACGAGAGAAGAATGGTAGGTTGTGCGCCAAGGGAGGAAAACAGGACAGTCCGACCCGCGTGTGGACTACTGCCCGGGGCGAAGCCGAGGATGTCCTGTTTTCCTTTCTAAGTAGATATACCATTTTTCGTCATATCTGTATAGTTCGATTTTTCTTTATAAAAAATTATTTTTGTAATCATATGAGGTAGAAAAGTTCTTCACGGCAATGTACACGGAGGGAAATATTCAATAAAAATTACGTATCTTTTCCGTAATTCCGGAGCGAAATGTGGTTGTAGGAAATTATACGGAACTGTCACGGAATTTTTCCAGAGCGTTCCGTAATTTTTATCTGAATCTCCTGTGAAAAATTACGATACCGTCACTGAAATTTTCTGAGTCGATTCTGCAATCGTGCCGGACGTGTTTACATCGAGCTTCCTAAGTTTCATTTCGACTGTAGTCAGTGTTAACCGGGAATAAAAAAGGGAATTTCAGTTTCCTTAAACATAAAACAATTTATAGGCTGTTGAAAAGGAATGATTTGAGAACTCACATTATTTGATTTCTATTGAGTCTGGACGTGTCCATTTGAACTATTTATAATCTTAACGAATATCTCAATGAGCAAGTGATTTAATATTTCCCTTGACATTATTTCTCTAATACGGCTGCTATTGTTGAAATAATTTCCAAATCCGAATGTGGTGAAAAGAGGCAGAGAAAATTTACGACAATCGTTTTTGCAAGTGATAAAGTAAGCAATTTTTACCCCAACCATTGAGGCCCTTGGAATCGATACCCCGGAAGGATTTATTCAGTACATCACGGTCTTGATTCTTTCGGTATAATAGAACACCATATACAGAGCATATCCGAGCCAAACGTCAAATCCACTGTTTCGCTGGAGATTTAGATGGGCACATGGGGATGAGGATATTTTACTCCACATGGTTATGAGTTATGAGTTGATGTATCCCCCGAGTTGATCCCCCGGGTGATACCGTTGGAAGGCGCATTGTTGGCCTTCTTTGCTTTTCTTCCACTCGCAGTGAGAGGAAGAAAGGGCAGAGAGGAAGGGGGAGGGGGAGGGGGGGGAGAGGAAGAACTCTTGAGCGAGGGACTTTTTGTCTTCCTCTTCCAGCAGCCACCACACGTCTCGGTTTCTGGCACGGTTACAACGAGCCAACAAGGACCACAATCGCTTCCCACCCCCTCGGATTCTCCACACATAGGGCCAGAGATACACAGAGAATGACGTGGGCGTTGGTGGTGGCCATTGTGTTACAATAATTCCAGTTACACGCGATATGGGCTCACTTCTCTTTTCTTCCACGATTTCTTTCATCGTTTTCTTCTTCATCCACACTTCTCGATGCCCAGTGGAGATTCAACGACTATCTCATTCGGCTGAATGGTGGATGTAGCGAGAGAGAAATGCTGGAAGGATGAAATCCTAGAGTCCTTGCGGGGTGGTCCTTGCGCAGCACGGTAGCTACCTAAGCTAAGCCTAAGGATGCCTTTATCTGACGCGTCATCTGCCTCCACCAGCGGATCAAGCTCACCTTTTATTTTCCACATGCCTCTCTCTCTCCTCCAGGGCCCACCTACGGAAAGGATCGGATGAATACTTATTACAGATTGTTCATTGTTAAATGAGTGGGTTCGAATTAATTTTGATTTTTGTGCAATTGCTTGATTATGTTGTTTATAGGGTTTCTTTTTCTTCGTGGACACTTGTTCTCCCTCCTCAATCTTTCCTTCTACACCGAAAATGACGATTTTACGACTACCTGATCTTGATTTATTTTCACTCATAATCTTCACATCTCGCCTTTTCAAAAGGCTTTGAGAGTATAACCCCTATGGCAAAGAAGATGGAAAATATATACATGTTCATTCGGTGGGTTACAGGGAGTTCACACCAATCCCCCACAGCTCCCGTTGTGGCTACTACGAGGGACCCCCCGAGTAGTCACTCTCGCACGACACACAATTCCATATAATACGCGCTCATATCTCAGGATTATAAGGCCGGCTGAGCGTCAGAGGGGAATAGATGGAAATCTTCTTTTCGGGCACTGTGCGTGGAGTCCAGTCTGCATCATCAGTTGGAACGAGTGGACGGAATGAATAAACCTACGATTTTTCACAACTTCCATAAAAAAAACCCTGCACTGTTAGAAATTTTCGTCTGAATTTTCCGTGCCAAATTCCGGAAATTTTTGGCGTGTTCAAGTTCCACTGAAATTTCAGGAAATCTTGTCATTGAAAAATCAAATATTCCATTGATTTTCTGTTCAAAGGATCTGGAAATCAATAAAATACTTGATTTTTCAGTTCAATTATTCTGTGAAAATTCAGAAAAATCAGGAAACTTCAGGAAAAAATTGAAAATTTATGTCATTCTGTTTCTGAATATTCACGTTTCACTGGAAAATTCAATCAAGTTGTGAGATTTTCATTTTACACCCAGTGAAAACACGAATTTCCGTGAATTCTACTTAAAACTTGAACTTTCATAACCATTTTTCGCCTAAATCTGATCCAATGTCACTCTCATGAGATTTACCATAATATCTTCCATGAAATTGAAAAAAAATTCTAACAGTGTGAATCAAGTCAAGGGATTCGATTTGATATGAGCAGAACTGAATCATGTCGAAAATTGACTTATAAGTTTCACCCAAAAATGTGGAAAGCGCAGCAGAGAAAAAATTTTCGAGCCATGAACTCCTCGAAAAACTTTTTTGCTATTCCAGCCGTAAGGCTTTACGGACGCGTAGCCGTTATGACAAAAAATACGACCGTTATGAAAAACAAGACACACGGCCTAAAAAACTGTTCTAGCTCATATGATTACAACTAGGGATGTAACTGGCGAAGCTACCGGTCAATTTACCGCCATTTTACATGTAAATTACACATCACAGACCGAAGACCAATTACTGACTATTTTTGGTCAGAAAAAACGGGGTGGAATTTTGCGTCACAAAAATGTTTAAAGAAAATCTTGACGGCCATTATACATCTAGATAGAACGTGACAAATATTGTTCACCATGTTACCGTGTTACTTCCAAAGTTACTCTCCAAATTTTAGTAAGAGATAGCCTGCTTTAGGCACCGTATGTTTGAGAGAGTTCTTTAATTAGTTCTCCAATGAATTCTCAAATGAGATTTACGACATCATTTACCCCATGAAAAATTTTATACGACTGTTTTTCTGTAATTGAGCTTTATATATTCTATGTTAATAATAAATAAGAAAAGCGCTATGAAATTTTTTTGATTTTTTTGCAATTCCATACTACTTTAATATTCACTAAACTTTCGATTCCCGTTTCGGCGTTATTCATAATTTTATTCTAATATTCGTAAATTCTATTCTTATTTCTAAAAAAATTCATGAAAAAAATTTTAAAAAATGATTGAGCATAAAAATGATGGTCAGTTTAGAACACAAGGTATGCGTCAAGTCAGCCGGAAATTTACAGTTTTCCAACAATTTCTGACTTGACGCATGTAAAAAATTATCGTCCTTTTGCAGCCCTAATTAAAACCCGTGTAATGAGGGCACGTGTAGTGAGGGGGAGGGAGGGGGGGGGATGAATTCACTCCATTTGGTGTGGACTTAGAGTTGAAATTCACTCAGAATTTTTCACTCTGTGCTAAAATTAAATCAAGTAAGTCTTCAATCATTACTTTTTGTTGTTAATCGCGAAGCTGTAGAATTGAGACTCTGAAGATCTCGAAGTCGAGGGGGTGATGAGAAAATGGGTGTAACACGAGCACGTGTAATGGGAGGGGGATGAATTCACCGACTGGCGTCGCTAGGAATTCCAACTATGGCGTCTCGACCTGACCCTTGAGTTAGACTTCCACCGAACACTCATACGACGGGTATTAGAACAAGATTAAACGCAGTTATTACCATCCCCCTTCCACCCTCTTGCGAGCAAATGGTCGTGTGGTTCCTCCGGCGCCGTCTGCTGAAAATTACTCGAAATTCAATTGTCCAGCATTCGTGAAATTCCATTGGAAAACGGCAAGATGATGAGAGTGAAAAAAACGAGTTCTGTACCCACTTGTATCGTGTTTGATCATGAGGACAGAATTTCCAGTTGCCCAAGAGGGAAACAACAACGAGAGACGAGAGAGTAGTATTTCGTATACCGTGTTTGTCCACCTCGTTCGGTTGCCCGCACGCTATCAGGAAATTACCACTCGAAGTGAGAGAGAGAGAGAGAGAGAGAGAGAGGAGAGAGAGAAAGCAGTGAGAGAGAGGAGGAGAACAAGGCCGGGTCTAGACAACCAGAAACGGGTTCTTGCCGAGTTTAATTAACTCTCCAGGCTTGTTTTCCGTCAATATTTTTTCTCCCCGGCCCGTGTGCGCGCCTCGTGAAAGCTACCGTCCGATGATTCCTCAACGACCTTCTCGATGCTGCGTGAAAATGCAACTGAAAGGGAGAGAGAAACAGGAGAAAATATCGATCATGGGGTTTTCCTGGGTTACGAAAATAACCCCGAAACTTTCATTATTGCCCTGTGATTATTTACTTTGGTGAGATATTGTATTGTTGAGGAGGGGAACAGGGGGATTCAACTTGAATAGTAACTGTGGTAAATACACATTGTGAAACACGCGTCACTTTGAATAATAAATCAATTTCGGGGGACAAAGACGATCCATGATTATGTATGGGCCATCGTAGGCAAGGAGAAGCTCGGTGTATACTGTGCGCCCGTCCCTCCTCGAGGTACCCGGGGTCTTTGATGTGTATTGAGTTGGCCCGTGTCTCGGTTTGCTCAAGTAGAGTACCTACAATTCTGGGATCCCAGCATCACTCAGAAACTTGTGAGTGCAAACACGACAAATGCATCAGTGATATTGTCAGAAATGAACACGTGATTTTGGGAAAATTATTGGAGTTGTTGTTCGGGGAAAATGGAGAGTTTGTAGTCGTTAACATTCCGAATTCTACTATTTTCAGATGGAATTATTCAGAATATTTTTAGAGAATTTGCGGCGATGTATCGGTCTTCAGAGTGGATTTCATAACCATGAGAATTTGTGAATGCTTCATTGGATGGCTCATTGAGTATAAATATGATATAGGGAAATTAACAATTTTTCCGATTTTTTTTTCATTTAAAAAACTGTTGAAATTATGGGGATTTCCTTTTAGTTGCGATGTTGACAATGATGAGATTTAGCTGCTGTAGCCCCAGTAACTTTTTTTCATGCAAGATTTCAGTTTTGCCGAAAATCTGACCATCCCCATACTTTTTCGGATTTTTCATAGTTGAAAACATTTTTTTGGGAATTTCTTCATTGAATATTGTGAACAATGTCTGATTCAATTTCATATTTGACTCTTGTATAATCTCGTAAATTCGGTTTGAGTAGTCACTTGATCAGACCATTGCGTCAGGAACGCGCGGGCTCAAACCACCCAATATGGCCGCCGTAACAATCAAGAAGCATTTAATTTGATCGTTTGCCATTATCTGTCCGGAAACTTATATTTTTTAATGTCGCAAAAAATACCAGAGAGTATAACGAACAAAGTCATATACGATTATGAACTGAGAGAAAAATCGACATAATATGAATAATATGAATATGAATAAATTTGTTATGATTCCAAACAAATGATTTTTCTTGCGGAAAATGGATTGTTTAGAAATTGCTTATAGAAAATAATCGTAATTTTCAAAAATTGCAATTTTTTAGTTATTTCATCAAACTTCTTCCAAAGTAAACTTTCTATTTTTTTTGCAGATTTTTAAAATGTTTTCTAACGGTTCGATATCGAAATTCAAATTCAGACCTGCAAAGTTTAAATAATAAAATCATTGTAAATATTCGAAAACTTAGGGTCAAAAGGGGTTCAAATGAAAGCTCTGATGTTCGAGTACGAAAGTAGAAAAGCATTTCACTGGAGAAAAAATATCCAAAGTACTTGGATATTTTTACCCTTCATTGGGTAAAATGCGTTGTCGTCTTCTTTACATTTTGATCATTATTTCTGAAGCAGATATCACAATTTTTCCCTTACGTCTCTAAAAATCTATGTGACTTCGCTAGCTCATTTCCATATTACAGATCATTCTTAATTTTCACATATTCATTTTCCTAAATTCTAATCTATTTATGAATGAAATTGCATAATTTATTTCAACTTCAACGGCGAAAAATAAGTCAATCGAGAGTTTAAATAACTTGATCAATTCAGTTTGATGACAGCTTCACTAAAACAATGTGATTGGTCCAATGTATCAATTCGTCTTGTTCCACCTCCAATTTCCCCATCATTACAATTTTATCTTTCGCTCCTGTTTGTCAGAGGGATTTGAGAACGTGACGAGTAGAGATAGAGAGCCAATCGTCTCCATTGAAAAAAAAACCCGAGGGGTTTGAATTTCACCACTGATATTGGGCACTCAATCCTAGTCAACCCCCATTCTCTCACGCACCCTCACTCACCAGCCCACCCATCCTAACAACGCATTAACATGCATGAGTCTTGCGTGATTGTTTTACCCTAAACTCCACCCCAAAGCCCTCCTCCCACTCTAAAATCTGAGTAGGCAGAGGCGTACAATCTCTATCTCACTCCCGAATTTCGAAACGCGAACGTGAGTGCGATGCAAATTTAATGTTGAATATCGATGAGAAACGTTGACAACTACGACCAAACGCCAGTGAATTGTTTGATCTCCGTTACTCCCTGGGTAAAAAAGGAAGGGAACAATAAAATTCCGATAAAAAAGAATAAATTCTCAAATTATAAAAATTATTGCAACTGCACGGGAGCTTACCAGAATACATTTTCCCAGGGAAATGCCGTAGATCGAACTCGGTGGATTTTATACGAGTCCACACCGCCCACTGAAACCTATGAATACTAAGAGGTTTATAAAAATGTTGATCTAGCGCCTTTTTTCGTTATTCAATCTTCCCCCGTTTTAGTAGAAATATACGATTGTTAGAAAATGGTAGTAAACCCGAGTGAAATCAGATAAGCAGCCATGTTGGCTACGACTTTCATGCCACTGTGGTGGCGACCAATGAGCGAGGAGGGAAGTCCTTCAAGTGACAAATCAGGCTGGTTTCTGGCTAATTAGCATCTGCCGATCAGTGAACTCATTAGTACCAAGATGGCCCCAAAAAATAACTCAATGTCCCAATTACATTGTCCAATGGCTCTCAGCGTTATCCACGCTTCTCACATGATCCCCGTGGAAAAAAAACATCCCTGGGTCGCCTGCCGAGGGGATGTAACACCATTGAAATCAGTGCTGCGCCACCGATGTGCATCAGCCAGGATACAGATGTCGTACAAAACAGCTATAGTAATGCTTCGTTGCTCATAATAATGGAAGCCATCGTTCCAGATACGAGGACGCTAAGTAGCGATCCCACAGGATTCAGTAACAATGACGCCCCTTTCGTATATTTTGACTTTTTGACAGATGGGGCTGTCTAACGGAGGGCCCCAAAGTCTACGGCCCTCCTGGTGATGCGTGCGTGTGTCTATGATATTTTCAATCTCCTCGCTTTGGGATTTTTTTCCCTCTATTTTTCTATCCCTCGGCCCACCACGCACTAGGCGATATTTTACATGAAACGGAAGCGTTTTTCATTTCAATCCAGGTAGTCTGACTAGGGCACGAACGACTCCACCAACACTTGCATTGAATATCCCATTTTATTGAAATATTTTTTCAAATGTCCCTGGAGAGCATGTGTTTGGATGATACAGGAACTGGGGATGAGATGAGAATGACAAAAAGAGAGATGTGAGAAGATGGAACGGAGTAATTGCCTCGGGCTTCCTTCTCCGAGTCGAATGACAGAGCAGCGGGGTGCTGGAGAGCTGTGAACGCTCTGTTGTGACCAGAGTCCACAATGAGAACGTTAGTGGAAATGAAAGAGCCACTAAATGTGTCCTAAACATCGTGAGGGGGTCCCCAACTACTTCTTCATGAATGCACGGGCCACATACATATGAATTTCCTCGGGGTGTGAAAGGTACCAGGAAGTTTATGGGTGGTCATGTTACATGCTCAGCCAAACTATTTCACATTTGTCCCGCACATTCTCACTCCGACGATTCATTAGTTTTCAATGTCTCTCGATGTTTTTGTTCTGCCGATACTTTTGTTTGGACGGATCTCTGACGATTGGGTGGTCGTTAACTTCTCATCTCGAGGTGTTTTGAGAAGTGAAAAAAAATCACTGGAGATCGTAATGACCCTGTGACTTCCTTTTTTGGAGGCTTCAGGCATTATGATGGAGTCTTACACGTTGTCGGTGTGACCGTGACCCACAATGCAACACATCGCACGGATCAGAAGGAACTCGGAGCGAATCCCCCCCGAGCACGAGCAATTTTTCGAATGTTCAATTCCATTGTATTTCAATTACAGGTGTGCGGATAATGATTCAGTAAGAATAAGTCATAAAAAATGGTAATGATAATTATTTTTTCAAATCCATTGTTGATTAATCAATCATCACAATTAATGCTTATCGGGTTATCGACAGTTACTGACGGTCCTACCCCAATCTATTTTATGGAGTTCTTGAAATCGACAGAACAGCTGTGATAAAAGAATGATAAATCATTCAAACAGATACCTATAAACAATAATATAATTAATTACATAGAAGCATGGTTGAGCCTTTAAAAATTTTGATTCAAGGCTTGCATCAGGTCTGAACATCAAGCCTTGTTCGCAACTTGGGAATTAAGTCTGAATTCAGGTTACCATTTTGGGGCTAAATAAGGGCTGATTCAAGCTTGGGCCCCAGTCCTGATTGAGAATTTTGGAGCCTTGGTTCGGGGCTTAATGAGCCTTTTCCATCGCAGGAGCAATTTTCCGAATGTGCATTTTAATTGTATTTCAATGACAGATGTGTGGATATATCCACATAATTATTAAACACAATTATTAATTATGATTATTATTACTATTAATTAATATTAATTAATATTATCATTATTATTTGTTATCAATTATTTTATTTTTAAATAATTCAGTAGCGAAGCGGTAAACCGGGTTAAGTCGTTTTTTACTATTGGCTAGTTTTTGACGAATATCTCGGAATCTAAAAGAGGTAGAAAGATTTTTGTCATAACCTTTTTTGTAGAGCCAATAGAGCGTAATAAAAAAAGTCATGAGAAAAATTTTGCTATCTCTCTTAGATTGCGAGATATTCACCAAAAACTGGCTAATAGTCAAAATCGACTTGACTCGGTTTACCGCTTCACTACTGAATTGGTTGTTGGTTGATTGATTATTTTCAAAAAATGATGATATTTTTTAAATCTGCTGTTAATTAATCAATCATCACAATCATCATCACAAGGGCCAACGAAACACCTGGAGGCGCCAGATATGTAGAAATGAAAAATTTGAATTTTCACTCGGGGCAAAGGGGGACGTGAACGTTGATTCCTTTTCGTGAGCCTCATTTCCATCATCAATACCTCCCTAGATCGGACTGAATGACAAGCACAAAGACGTTACTAAATATTACCCAGTGACAGCATTGGCCATTGGCTGTCGTAAAAACCGATGATGACTATTTTCACGTTTCTATTCGACGATGTATAACAGTTGTCCCAAACAACGAGGAGTGTCTCTTCAGAAATTGGCACAGAGGAGAATCTGACCACCCTGAGCGCTGTGATTTATTGAATCCGGCGTTGACCGGGAACAGTGATTGGAGCGCTCGCGGAGATATTTTTGTGTCCAGTATGAAAGAACTCTTGGACTCTTTTTCATTCTTTCCTTACGTCTCTGTGGATCATATTCATTTGACGCTCTTTGGGAGAATAGCGAGGAGACCACCGCAGTGAGTTGTACAGAGGCATAATGGAGTCATTCAATGGGAAAAGTGAAACGTCACGCGAGTGGAAACGGAAAACGAATCGTGTGTGCGGCTGACCCATCACCCCTGTTACGATCACCTGCCTCTGGTGGCACTGATGTCTCATTTTCTGCCTTTTACCGAGTGTAATTATCGCTGTTTAATGATTCTAGGTAACACCAACTCGAGACTGACCCATCAAATGAATGGAGAGTGATTCCTTTTTCTACCGTTTCTTCAGCTTTTTAGTTTCAATACCCGTGACATTTTCTCACCTTCATGCATCATCTCAAGGACCGGAAGAGGACAAGCATTCATGAATAGATTTTCTCAGTCGTCATTCGCCTAAAATCACACTCACCGTTCGAGTATTACGACTCTCATCTTCTTCCTCACAACTTGAAAATTGGTTTGAGCCATATCCCCATAGAGACGTCAATCAGTCAACCCCGACGCCCTGTCACACCTTTTCATGACTATTCCAGCATTTCACGGGAGTCCCCTCGTCAAGCGGTTAGTTTGAGTGTGTTACAGATTCAGGGAAATTACGGCTACGGATATTCCCTCGAAATTCCCATCTGCATTTTCTCACTTTTGGCACTGCAGCCAGTCCCATACGTCTATCTCTCCTCGATTCCAGGTCGTCGGCAGTAACGAAAAAGATCAGAAAAAAAATAATACTCAGTCTCGATTGGCTCTCTCGTTTTTCCAGCCGGGTCGCACTCGAAAAAAATCCCCTCCCCTGATTTTATTGGCTTTATTTTTTGGCCAAAAGAGTAATGAAATAAAAGCACCAGAGAGAGTTTATCAGCGAGATTGAGCGCGGGATGAGGAATATATACGGAAGAAGGCAACTGGCCGATTCAAGGGGAGCAAAAGGGGAATGCAATAGAGAGAGCGTGGATGGACGATTTGACTTTGCATGAATGCGCAGATGCGGGTGCAACAGCTTGCGTAACGCGCAAAGAGCAAAAGGGAAAAGAGGCCGGTGAATGCTGGCTTGCACACACTGCCATATTGCCTCCTGTCAATCACAAACGTACCACTCGTCTCGCCTCTGTCCACCTCATTCTCTTCTTCCACCCCTCACCCCCTTTTTTCCCACCCCCCACTTTTTTTTTATCACAACGTATATATTCACAGTTCACACATCGCTCTGGCAAAACCCTGGAAAAAGCGAGTGAGACAAATCCTGGAGAATGAGAGAGGGCAGAATAACCCCATCCCACGGACAAGCTCGAAAAATATTCCACCCAGGCCAATATATTTCGCTGTGTCAACAATCGATTTTGAAAAATTATTGGCCCCCGTTGTACCACCATACCCATATCATTGAACCTTAATAATAGAAATATCCACAAAATACACTGGTAAATGTTAACCGTAGGGTCGCACTCATACAAAAGGGATCTTACGTATCGACAGTCGTTTGTTTTGCTGGAACGTTTAGCCAATTGCCGCAACAAAGGCCCTTCTCAAGAGTTGGATTGGGGCGACGAAGAAGTGAAGCAGAGGGGGATGCTTGTACTTCCTCGTGGAGTAATGGCCGCCATCCTCCAACCCTCCTGCTGTTCCTCTCTCTTCCACGGCTTTCGTTGTATATACGCAGAGGTAACCTCAGTAAAGCGAATCAGAGAGGTACGATTGGCGGCGGTGGGCCGAGGCGGG
>NW_021680475.1:1013180-1051186 GCF_001412515.2 Diachasma alloeum
GGGGGGGGGGGGGTGGGGGGGGGGGGGGGGGGGGGGGGGGGGGGGGGGGGGGGGGGTGGCTATACGACACGACTAGCTACCGACATCCAGCTATATATGCGCAAGGGACCTCGGGTATTTTGCACTGGGGTGCACGTATACAGATAGGTAGATATGGGCGGGTAAATCCAAGCAGGAAAAGCAGGCAACGTTCGAGAATCGGGGATTTATTCGGAAACTATTGCGCGAGCGTCCATGATGGGCCGTGGCGCGGGACGGGGGGAGACAGAGGTATATCCAGTCCGTCGAAGGGGGCTAAATGCGGTGCTCTCCCTCTCCAGGTTATATCTATCGCGAAAGCTTCTAAACAGCTCGAAAATGCTCGAACGTAATATATTACAGACTCGCACGTTTGCTTGGCTTTTCTCCGCGTGTAGGGAGGTAAGCGATAGGGTGGCAAAAGGGGAAAAGAGATTGGTTGTATGGGTGTATTCTGTAGGAAAACGACATAGGAGAGACTTGGGTGAATTCACGGGGCTCGTTTGGTAAAGAGGAGAGGTACACACGGTTGCTGTGTATTTATCCGGTGTGTGGCGCATGCCTTGGAGCCAACCACACGGACAGCCGAGAGGGAGGCCAGGCCGTAAAGCTGCCAGTGCAAAGTATTGCATAAATAAGTGCGGTGGCGAAATATTCATGGCTGTACCCATGCCAGCCACCCCGCCACCGCGACTCCCTGGGCCTCCTCTTCCACTCGCTGTTTCCCTCAGCGAGCTTTCCTCCGACGTTCCGAGAAAGCGCCATCGGTTTGTGAGAAAACGGTGGATGGGGCGGAAGAAAGGTGGGAATATATCCAAAAGGGAGAGATACCCTGGGTTACGAGACGATTTTCTCTTCGTCGGATGGCCCTCTACTCTGCGAAACGCGCACACACTCAGACCACCTTGCGTTTCACACTTCTATTGGGCTTGGAAAATGCGCAGATCTATTCATGAGCGTCTCTATCAGTGCTGCTACCAGATAAATTTAAGCCCAACGCCCCGCGGACGACACTCAACCGCAACCTCCACCTCCTCAAACTCTTGGAGGTCGATCGTAAATTCGAGAGGAATAGGTTCACCCTCTCGTTCTCCCGCGGATTCGATCACTCGGATTTTTTTTCCTGGTGTTTTTTCCCATCGCTTTTGCTCGTTTTTACTCTCTTGCGAGGAGAATTTTTTGGAGAATCTCCGAGGAATGAAATCAATAGTACATCATTAAATTAATGGGATAGACACTGACCAGAGTGCGGGGTGATTGTGGGAGAGGATGAAGGAAGAAGGGTGATTAATCTTACGGTCGCACAGGACGCCTTGTGAGGCGTTATTGATGGGGATTCGCGGTCGCTTCCATCAGCAGCCCTTTACCGTCTATTCTTTCCATGATTCTGCACCAACATTGAGTGTAAAAATTCCACTGGGCATTCCATTCCCCCTTTGCCAGCTTGCCGATTCTTCTCCCTATCGTTGTCTTGTCAAGACACCCACTATTCTAGGGAGCAAAACTCTCGGAGCCAAAAGTTTTACTCTCATTTCACACTCCTCTCGAGACTCGTCAGAAACATGTCTCGTTTCTCTTCATCCGCAGCTGTAAGTCAAAAGGTTGGGTAGAGAAGAAAAAAATATTATAGTGGGAGTAACTCACTTTTTGTACTGATGCCATTAATATCCGTTGTAGCGACGCCTCCTTGCAATTTGTCAACATCTGATATTTAATTTTCTCGACCCCTTTCACCCTGCAGAAGGTGAACTCAACGTCAGAAACTTTTGAAATCCATTTAATTCTACTTCTGAAAGAGGTACATGGCTACGGAAATAATTATAATGCATGGAAAAAGTATATATCTGAATTGAGTATATTTTATACCGGAATGAAGTATATGCATAAATCTGAATCAAGTATAAAATATACTTGGTGCAAGTATTTTATTCTTCATTGGAGTACACAATATACTTAATTCAAGCATATTATATTTCTGCGTGTGCGATGTTGAATAATTTGGATTGAAAATGAGTGTAAATTATGAAAAAACGGAAATTTATCCTTCAATTTTTAATAAATTCAAAATTCCGCGGAATTGGTCTTGAATATTCATATTTGATTAAGAATTTTAGGAAGTTGGGGATTTTCCGTCTTCTTATGCTACTGAGAAAGTTTGAATCCTAGGCGGAGAAGATAACCTAAGAAAAATTATGTGTCAAAACGTAGCCGAAGGCGAAGGTCGTAAACACGAATGGGTAAGGGTTTTTTATTTTATGCCATAGGTGCCCAGAATCCGCGATTCTACCGAGCGAAGCGAGGGCCCAGAATCCGCGATTCTAACCTCGCTTCGCGTGATTACGCGGTTTCAATCCAAATTATTCAACATCGCACACGCAGAAATATAATATGCTTGAATTAAGTATATTGTGTACTCCAATGAAGAATAAAATACTTGCACCAAGTATATTTTATACTTGATTCAGATTTATTTTATTTATTTTTATTTATTTTATACTTGAGTCACGCGAAGCGAGGTTAGAATCGCGGATTCTGGGCCCTATGACATAATAGTATATTTCAGCACGTGGGGGGCAATTTCGTCTTTAACGTGTGTGGGGTTTACAGCATGAGCCGAAGGCGAGTGATGTAACCACACACGTTAAGGACGAAATTTCCCAACAAGTACTGAACAAAATTTTATGTCACGAAGCCTGAAACCGGCTGAATTAGACACGAGACGCGAAGCGTCGAGTGTGTAATCCAGCCGGTTTCAGGCATGAGTGGCATAAAATAGTATACGAAACTCGTGCGTAATGGTGTTTTTTGACTCGTGGGATTGTAAAACTCGTTTTACAACTTCCCACGGGCCAAAAAACCCATTACGTACTTGTTGCGTAATATACTATTATCCTCCGTGATTAGAACCGTCTTTTTCGCCTCAGCGTAAGGGCAAAGTATACATTTCCTGAAATCTGACTTTGCCTCCGCCGGGGCAAATTTTTTCCTAAAAACACTGAAAAATGGGAAACAAAAAATGAATTTTTCCTCTGAAGCGCGAGGAATTTTATGAATTGAAACGTAATTTTTACGGATTGAGACAACATTTGTGCGTGACACTCCATCAAAATTTGGATGGAGAATAGTGGTTTCTACGAAGCAATTCATGCATCAAAATTACATATGACACTGTAATTTTTGCATGATTTCTATGGTATTATCTCCAAAACTATTTTCCTCCTTGCATTGGATTTTCAACCGTAATGGCCCAAGTGTTCCGAAATTGTCGAAGCTGTTTCGATAGTTCGCACAGTAACTAGAGGGAGAAATTTTATTGCGAAACCGATTCCAATCGTGGATATGCAGTAAAACTTGAGAAAAATTCTCTACAATTTTGGCGCACGCGGGGCATTCGGTCGGATTATTCCCTCTTTCTGAATGTCGACCAATAGAAATGAAGTATATTCGACGATTTTGCGGGTTCATGCCATATTCATACCGGAGCTTAATTTATTCCAACAGAAAATTTGCATACAAGGTTGCCATCCAACTAGGTAGAAATAACCGAAAAACTATCTAATTCATTTTACTCCCCTTCCCTCCCCCCTCCCCACTCCACCGCAAAATGTCAAATACTGAAACTTCATTTTTTCTCCAACAACGAATGCATCAAACATATTAGAGAAAACATTTGAGATCATTCGTCGACGTCAAGCGAAACTGATAATATTCAGGAAGTAATTTGATACGAAAGACCAGTGGTTGAAGGCCCGAGAAGATAATAGACACTCGGCCAGTCACCAGGGTGCCGTTAATCATCGGGGATGAGGCAGGATGATACAGACTAGGTGTGGCAATGCTGCCTTACCACAGGGATGTGATCCTGTGACGCGGGATGAGATGGTTATGCGTTGAACGGTCAGGACCACGTCGACGAGGGAAACGGAAGTGACCGCACGCAGACAAGGGCTGTTATTCTCCCCCGAGGATTGCTGTTGGAGCGAATTCTCCCTACTTTTCCCCTCTGTCCACAGTTTAAAGACGCCAATAGAATACGTTGAGTAAGGCTGCGCATGAGACTCACACGAGACTTCACTTTGAAGGGATCGTCTCGATTTCGGTGAACACGGAGACTTTTGGTCTCGTCACGGTCTCGAAAGAGGCAGCATCAGCTCTTTTCGTGATGACTCACAGTCGATTTATCAATCTCGGTCTCAAGTTTCTCGTGCGTTTTGAATGTAACGTCTCGGTTTTAGTCTCGGTCGTCTCGTCTTGGTCTTTTATACATAAACAACGCAAAAAACTTGAAATCGAGACAAAATAAATTGACTGTGCACTGTTAAAATTTTTTTTGAAAATTCAGCGAGAATTGCACTTCACTGTTAAAAATTTTTGTCTGAATTTTCCGTGCCAAATTCCGGAAATCTTTATCGTGTTTCAATTCCACTGAAATTTCAGGAAATCTTGTCATTGAAAATTCAGAATTTCATGGAAAAATCAAACACATGTGGAAATTTCCGTTCCATTTTTCCCTGAAAATGAATGAAAAACTTGAAAACTCTGCTAAATATGTTCTTTAATTTTCCGGACATTGACACTGAATGCGATTTAGGGGGACCAAAATCATGAAATTTCAGATTTCACTGAAAATTCAATACAATTTGCCATTAAATATTAATATTAGATTGGAAATTCAAATAAATTGAAGAATTCTCGTCTTTATGCCCCTTAAAATTCTGGAATTTTATTGAATTTTCAGTGAAACCTGAAATATCATAATTTTTTTCCCCTAAATCGCATTCAGTGTTGCTGGCCTGACAATTGGAAGTCAACTGTCTGAGATTTCATGATTTTTTTCCCCAAAATCGCATCCAGTATCGCTGTTCTGAAAATTCCAGAATATATTTACCGAAATTTTCAGGTTTTCTGCTTATTTTCAGGAAAAAATGGAACCCATTTGGGCTTCATTATAGTTCTCTTATTGTTTCCACGAAATTCTGAATTTTCAATGACGAAATTCCTTGAAATTTCAGTGGTAATTAAATTCGGTAAAAATTTCCCAAAAGTGTGCCGGAAATTTCAGACAAAAATTTTTCCAATGTGCCTCTTTTGAGGCTGTGAAGATTCCGAAAGCTTCCATGATCGCCAGTACCAAGACGATCCCTCCAAAGTAAAGTCTCGTTTGAGTCTTCTGCACAGCCCTAATGTTGAACCCGATGATATTGGATTCGCAGGCAAGTGTCGTTCAACACGCCGATTAAACAATAAGAAATGGCAGCAAGGAGTGAAGGACCAAGTGAGGCAAGCTGACTCCTTTCGGTAAGCCCCGGGGTTTGTATAGCATATACTGTATACCAACAGCCGTATAAAACACAGCTGCCGCCTTGCAATCAACACCTCGGGGTCTCGACCCCGGGGTATTCCCAGAAGCGAATAATTTCATTCATACAACGCGGCACCAAACACCGCCGCTCTGTATGCTCCGCGTGGCACGACTGTTATTGTTACTGCCAAATAACTACGACAGCCCAACCACCCTCCCACTACAGCTCTCCGCCGTCCTCACCAACAAACCGGATACTTGTACGGCACGTTCCAGCCTTCAAATTTTCACACTGTGAAACAAAAAATCCCGCTGCTCCTTACGATGGCTTTTTTTCAGGGTAAATTTTGTCCTCCATCCCCCTGCGGAGATATTCGTAACAAAGTCTGAGACACTCGTATATGCCTTGAAATACCAGGTATTACGTTTATATGTAAAGTCCACGGGTTATTATTCCCCTCTCCGGATGGGGGAGTGAAGCCCAGTGAGCAAAACACTTGTCGCCCCCGAAGAACTCGAAACTGCAACAGTCAGCCCCTCGCGAGGGCACTAATTTCATTGGGAAAAGTTGTCGCTTGAATAATTAAAACACGCTGAAAACACGCGAGCCACCTCTCTGCCCTTCTTTTTTTCATCCCTCCTTACTCAATTTGCATAAGAAGAGGAGAGAAATCCATGGAGAGTCTCGACGTACCCAGCGGGAGTACCAGAGTTAAATTAGTAGTCTTAAATTCAAAAAGTTTTTTTAACAAAAATCATTTGCAAACACTCGACCGAAAAAAAAGGTACAAAAAATTGGCCATTGTCCTGGAGGGATTAACGCTTTGGAAATTGTCAGACACATTGCATAAATATGTAACAATACCCGGGTACATTAAAGTGTCGGCGTTGTGTATCGGCCGTGCGGGGTCGAGGATTATTTGATGTTGGCATTTGTAAAACGAGGTCGAATTCGCGCATTGTGGTAGTCCAGATAGTTATATACCTGGACGATACAGCCAATGACACTCGAACGACAGTTCCGAGTAATCCCCATTCCCCGCCTCCACCGATGTTGATGGATTACCATTTGTGTTGTGAAACGTTGGATATCCGAATGAATATAAAATTAAATTGTGTTTATTGTTTGGGGGATAATTGGCCATCTGCTGTGACACTTCACTTATGAATATCCTGTGCACTCTGGTGCTGATACACCAGTCGAGGTTTTAGAGAACAGACACAGAGGACTGTCTCGTCCATTTGTTGGAAATATCTCGCTTGTCTGTTACTCCGATATCAGAATTCGACGTAAACGATAATCTATGGAATCGAGTCCAATGGCAGGAACACGACAAACGACTTTGCGCCTGTGGTCACTCCCTCCCATTAATAACATTCGAGTGTTTCCAATGATTTTTCGTGAGGGGAGGGGGATTTAGACTCACCAGTGTCATTGGCACCCAGATCAACTGATGCACTCGAATGTCAGTTGGACAGAGGGGTTCGTGAAATCAGATAAAACTGAAAATAGACGAACCGTTAAATTCAGAAGTGTATATCTTCTATTTTTCCCCCCTATGCGCTCCTTTCAGAGTCAATTTCAAATGAATTCACTGGAAAGCCAATTATCTCAGAGACACGTACGATGAGTCAGACTGGACTCGTCATCGAGAAATAGTGGTGGCCAGTCTCAGTGGCATTGTTCACATTGGCTGGACTATTTCAAAGCTGACATATACGGCTAGTCTGACTGATAATGAGAGCGGTGGCGATCGTTAAGGGGCTAATGATATTCATGTAGATGTAGGAGAGTGTATAGCGCTTGAAACTTCGTGTGAGGCATTTATAACCATTTAAAGACATTCCCATGAGGCAGATTGATTAGCTTATCGCTCGAGTTATACATGTGAATAACTCAGTCTTGGTATTTTCAGTGGTAATAAAAATAGAGGCCAGCTTGGAAAAAGTCATAAGAAGTATTTCCGACTGATTACGATACCACTGGCTACTTAATTATTAATCCTCCCGCCGCTGGGGGGGGGGGGGCGGCGGAGGGGGAGGGGTACGAGTTTCACGTGTCACAGGAGCATTTGAAATACTGATATCTAACGCCTCGACACCATCACGACTTAGCTTGGCGCATTATAACGCGGAGTGGCTTTTATTGAATCAAGAAAACGAGGCTCGCGTGCACACTGGTATACTGTAAACGTGTATAATATGAGAGTCCATTATTTGGACTTGGGTTTAAACACGCTGGAGATCCTCTAACGATGACTGGTGGCTCTCCTGGCCACTTGGCTTTACCAGTATTCTACTCACTCCTCTTTTACCTGACATGCAATCCTCGTGCCACTATCTGCAATTTCTTTTACGAGTCCCCAACACGACAACTTTTCAACCCCACTCTTCCTCCTTAGTGGAGCTCTGTGCCCACGCGTTTTGTAACGAATGCCTCATAGTCGTTGTATCAAAGTTTAAGTTTAGACAGGAAATTCCATGCAGATGATGGGGAACTACGTGTTTCGATGATTTTTAGTGGTGTTTTACCTGTTTGCGGTTTAATGGTGGAAGTTGAAAGTGGAGAAGGTGAAATTTCGGTGGTTTTTTTTAAAGTGGAATTCTGCTGGGCTGACTTCACGGTTGCATTTTTATGAATGTTTGGCGGATTTTTAACTACTCTCGTATCTTTATTTCAATTGAAGCATACCTTATTTCTGGCCCCAACTCATCGCAGATTGCGCATGGTCAAGATTATCTTAATGTTTGCGTTATTAAGCCGTTCTTGGTAATGGTTTTTATTGGAAGAGAGCTCATTAATTTTATCAGCTGCACGTTTTATTAGAAGGAAATTCTTGATTGTTGACATTTACATTTCAGTTGAGAAGATTGTTTGAGAAGGCTAGATATAAGTGGTGAAAATACAGATTTCATAACGATTGTGGTCATCGAACAAAAGTTTTCCATTTCTATTTTGAAAACTACTGATTTTAAGGAACTCATCCTTTTTAACGTGTATAAAATAGTGGGGGAGGGTAGGGCTAAACGGACCGAGAGGGCAAAATGAACCCCTAGGGCAAAATGGACCACTGACAAAAAATTGGTCATTTTTGTGTTTTTTTCTTTACAACAAGTATCGTTGAACCATGTGATTGGTCAGTCTTCGCCTTCGGTTCGGACGCCAATGTCACACGAGAAGAAAACCCTATGAAAAATACTATTTCATCAGGCTGTGACGAAAAGTGAACTTTTCGGCACGCTCCGCGTGCCTAAAAGTCCAATTTCCGCCACATTGTGATGAAAAATATTGTTCGTAACTCGTGAAAAAATGTTTTTTAGTTCATGGGATTATATCACTCGCTTTCGGCTCGTGATATAAACCTCCCACTCGCCAAAAAACACTTTTTTGCACTCGTTGCGAAATATACTATTTCGTCACTACTCCGAAAGAAACGTTTCTGGCAAATATAAGTTTGCAGCCCGAGTCGAAGGCGAGGGATACTATCATATGAATTAGAAAAGTTTTTTTTTTGGCCAAGTGACGAAGGATATTTTATGTCATACGGCGATAAGAGTATTATCTGACTCATGTGATTATAATCCTTACCTTCGGCTCATATTATAAAGTCACATTTGTCAGATAATATTTTTATTACCTGATGACATAATGTATTATTTTCACATGACGGCCGTAGGCAGAAATTCACGAACGCTACGCATCCTTGAAGCGCTGCCTCACGGTTGGAATTATAACAAAAATTTAATTATTCTCTTAACCTTTGCATTTTTTTATTGTTCTTATTCTTCAAAGACGATTTTACGAAAAAACTAAATCCTCGCCACCACCGGTGGAGGTGGTCGTGGGTTCTGTGACGTAATATACATGGGGTCCATGGTTGCGGCGGCTTGCGACGGAGGGGGGTAGGGGTTTAGAAAGTCCAACGAACGCATGACGTAATATTTGAATGGCCCCATTAATTGAACATTATTCTGACACGCAGAGAAAAGTTAAATAAAAGTTATCTAGAAAATTGGGGCGAATTTTTGGCTATAAACAAGGTAGTCGTGGAAATCGAACGAAATTGTAATTCCATCTTTCAATTTCGTCAAGTTCTCAAAGAAGGAATAGTGCTTCGATTGACAACGAAAAATATGCTGAATTAAAGAATTCTTGCGCGTTCATCCTTGGAAGTATTCCTCCAAATAGTTCTGAACCACTAAATTATGAATGAAATTATAAATTATCCATATTATTTCCAACATCAATTACTTCGAAACATCCCAATGAATTCTCCGCCGGATAGATGAAATCCACGATGAAAAATCCATCTATTATTCAAATTCATAATCGACAGATAAATCTGGATAATTTGATCAACGTTCACGTCCCCCGAACCCAAACCGAATAATTTAACCGAGGTGTTAACAAATTCCTGCATCCACTCCTATCCTCTTGACAAATTGTCTCAGCAGTGGGAACTCAGAGAAATACTTCCTCCACCATAAGTTAGAAGATCCTGATGGGCTAGTGACCGTTCACTGTTTTCCATTAATATCCCTTTTCCATTCGAATGAGAAAAAAGGAAATAACGAGAAGAATGTGAAACCGTCCAGTGATCATTTATCTCGGTCTCGCGGGGCCCCAGCCGTGCATTAATACCAATTGTGTTTCACCACGTTAGGTGCTGCTATAAAACCAACTGATAGCCCTTCTATACCTCCCACCTCTCCATTTTCACTCGCGTGTTACCAGTATCAGAGCAACTGGATTCACTCAGTCCAATCCCTGGTCGGCGATTCACGGGGCCCTTTTATGTTCCAGAAGAATCATACCGAGCGAAAAGGAAATGTCAATGCGGAATGAACGATTATATGGAGAGAATTAAATAGTAAATATTACCATGGCCATAGGAGAGATTACTATTGTAATATAGTAAAAAGCTTACTATGCTGCATAGTGATAATTACTATGATGCATAGTAATGCTTACTATGCTACATAGTAATGCTTACTATGCTACATAGTAATGTTTACTATGCTGCATCGTAATGCTTACCACACAACATAGTAATGCTTACTATGCTGCATAGTAATGCTCACTATGCTACACAGTAATGCTTACTATGCTGAATAATACTACTCACTATGCTGCATAGTAGTACTCACTATGCTGCATAGTAATGATTGATATGCTGCATAGTAATGATTACTATGTTCCATAGTAATGCTTACTATAGTTTAATGGGTTTTATTAGGAGCTCTCCGAATTAATCCATCATTTCATTCAGAAATATAATTTCTCTTTTAGACGGTTCTTACAAGAAAATTCCCGTTCTTGAATTAATGATATTTCTGTCTCTAACATTGAACTCCTCGCGTTTCATTCCTGGATGGTATTTAATTATTTGCAATAATTTCATTATGTGTTATAGGACATTTTACATAACATAGGGAGCTGTACTATGTAACATAGTAATTATTACCATTAAGGTAGCCTACTATGCCCCATAGTAACCACTACGATGTTCCATAGTAGCCCTTACCATGTCCATAGTAACACTTACAAAACTTTGGTAACTTTTACTATGTGCGGATTTCGACATGGTAATCTCTACTATTTTATTTTCTCCGTGTGTAGATCAGACAAATGCATCAAAAGAAGGGAAAGTGGGAGTGGAAGCGTGTGTGGGGGAACCAGGAAGATCAAATATTTATCGGCTCCCGGAGTCCCTCTCGCTTATTATGATGAATGCACCAACGCATTAAGCTCGACGGATCTCCACCGGCGCTGCAGTAATTAATTATCGAATCGCAGAGACCCCGGTGGCTTCGATAGTTCATCCCAACTCGTTTTTTATCCTCACTTTTTCCCACCTTTTTGCTCGTCTAATCCCAAACAGGCCACATCGGCTGCAGATCAACGACAGCGGGTCGTCCATTGTTGAGCCCCACCACGTCAACGGAAGTCAATCTTATTTATGGCTATATTAATCCTTAAATAGTATCTAATGTCATACAATACGTACATCCCCGATACCAGGAGAATACATGGCAACGGGTGAATGTTTTTCTCCTCTTTGTCTCCGATTGCTTTCTCGCACTCGGGGCCCTGCGTTGTGTTGTAAAACTTGCTATTGTATAGGTTATTCATACGTATGTTTTTGTGAAAACGTTTGGCCATTGCCAGAGCGCGTTAGCCGTATCCACTGTACAAACGACGGTGTCGAGTTACCGGATGGTACACCGCGGGGTGCCCGTGACTTATACCCTCGGCGATATGCACTCTCGCGCCAGCACTACGGGCGACCAATACCACCCTGGCCACTCATTTCCTATGTTTCTGACCAAGGTGTTTTGCAAAACATTTGTATTTATAGGGGATTGCGTAAGTTAATCATCATGAAAAAAAAAGAATTTGAGGGAAAAAGAATAGTGTCAGAAACCGCGTCTTGAAATAAGTTGTATTGGAGCATCGAAGGATATCCCAGTATGCCTGACCGCTCGGCGGGCAATACCGCTTACTCGGTTTCCTCCACAATTATGAGCTTTGATTTTTTTTCTTTCTTTTAAGATGTTAGACTTGATGACACTATGTAATGTTCGGTTAGAATACCCCGAGATTTTCAAAATGATCGGGTATTTCGGGATAACTTATTGTTAGGGAGATTAATTTTTTATAAATTATGAATTTATTGTTAACCCGTGCAATTTTATCCTTATGATTTCATCCCTAGGATTTTATTCTGATCATCTCACCCTTACGGCTAGACCCTCATTTATGTCAATTATCAATTTTATAAATTATTATTTATTTTATTCATAGTTCTTTCCTACTACCATTACGGTTTAAAGGCTCCCCATTCGTCTGCCTTGCCTCTCCCACTATTCTCTTGTGATTTTTATCTGCGGCTTTATAAATTATTAATTTTTTTATAAGTTTATTTTTGGAAATGGGATATATAAGTAAATACGAAATTCAGTGGATTGAACTTTAATTGCTTGTCTTTATTTAAATTGCACGAGGAAGAAATGTCTGCTCTCTACGGATCTCTTTAGGAGACTAAATGCTGGTCACAAGGACCAAAAGAATATTCGTCACCTAATGAAAGAACTCACTGTTCTTTCTCCCTATGAAATTATCGTTTATGTTTATGTAAATTTTCAGGCGACTCTGTGGTGCCCTCCACGTCGATTCGTTTTTGTAGCCGTCATTTCTCAGTTGAATGGATTCTATGAATTTGACTCAATAATCCAACATTTATCATCAAAACATTCAACTTTTTAATTATTTTATGAATTTTTTCATTTTCAATTTTTTTTTTTTGAAGAAGTGCTGTGAGATTTTTTATATTCAGTGTTACTCTTAGTTATATATTCAGTCTCAAAGTTGTCGTGTTTTTCTAAAAATTCGCCTTGTACCCGGCCCCCAGTTGCTGAATAAAAATTTGAAAATCCAACTACTTACAATATTTTTGGCGGATATTTTCATTGATAGAACTTCTAGACACTTCAAAATGAGATGTCAAATTTTTTCAAATTTTTCTGAGGCTTTACTGCAGTATCATTAAAAAAAAAGGAAAAAGTGCGGCGCGACACTGCTAGCACTACCAACGGAGTGTTAAGTAGATGTGATTTTTTCACATTTTTAAAATAAATTTCTGCCAGTTCACAATTATTTAGTTGAAAATTATAAAATAATTGATAATGTCAATTTTCAATTGACTGTGAATTGAATAATTTAAAATATGGGATTGCAAATTGACTATTGGACAAATATGTCGAAATTTTTTAAAAGAGATTTTCGATTAGCCAAATAATCGTCAATTCTCCGAACTCAATTATTGATTGACAAAATCCTTCGGAATTTGGATATTTAATTGGTGATTAATTTAATAATTTAAAATTGATAAGTACTATATATAACTTTATTTAAAATTTATGATTCTGCCGATGTCTGCCTAAAAATGAAAAATTCCGATCTTTTTTTGAATCATGTGGATTATGCCTGTTACACTAATATATAACATCAAACTGGGCGGTTGTATATTAAGGTGTCACATCCCAAAGAAGATGCTCACCATCCCACCAACAACGTGTGAACCAACCGAGCCGGATCTAATGAATGGCCCACCCTCCGTCCATCTCTTTTTATCTTTAGCCCATGAAAAATTATAGTGTTGTGCCTTTGAATTGGCTCCAAACACTAGTATAGATTTCATAGGGAATCTTCGCATAACAAACACGTTGGAAGATGGAAAGAGTCAAAAGGCAATCTCGACCCACTGGCGTGCGCGATGGTATCCCGCGGTGATGCCAGCTGCTTCCCCACATACACCCAGGGACACGTGAACCCCATGGTGGCATTAACTTACGGAAGGAATCCAACGGTGTATACAGATAAATTTGGTGTTTTTGTACTGGGTAACGCATCACCGTGACACCCAGAGATTATGAAGATGTTGCTAATCGCATCCGCATCCCCATTGTACGCTCACTCGTTTTTTCCATCATCAGTTAGCAGCAATGACTCTCCCTCTCTCCCTACGCAGGAGGAGCTTTCAATCCACATTCAGACAGCAAAATACCGGTACATTAGTCTTGATAAAAGGGATGGGAAAGAGCGAATTAAAAGTAATGATTTGTAGAAATATTCTGACCCCATGTTACTATCAAAGCCCCTACCTCAACTCGTGTTCTCAGAGCATGCTACCCCCACTGGGAAATGGGCCCATTATCTCGCCTAATGTTTCATCTGTTAGAATCCCGTAGAAACGTCTCTCCTCCCACCTCTCAACCACGCTTACGATGTATCATTTTATTAACCCCTACCTAACGTAACAAACAGCGAGTACTTTATTCACTGAAAGGACATTGACTCATTCTGTGTGAAAGGGAAAGTCATTTGAAGATCGCAGAGAAAGAAAAGTTTCTGGTTTTCAGGGATAAAAAATACTGGATTTCAGTGAAATTTCTCTGAGAATCAGAGAAGAAGTTCTCAGTAATTTTGACTGAAATTCAGTACCTACGGTATTCACATCAAGGTTCTTTGGCTCCCGTATCTAGTATTCCGTGCCAAATTCCGGAAATTTTTATCGTGTTCTAATTCCACTAAAATTTCACACGGAGTGAAATGTTCAGTAAAAATTACGGAACTCACAATTCGCTCACCGATTACGGCATTGACTCAGAAAATTTAAGTGACGGGATCGTAATTTTTCACAGGAGATTCAGATAAAAATTACGGAAGGCTCTGGAAAAATTACGTGATAGTTCCATAAAATTTCCTGCAACCACATTTCGCTCCGGAATTACGGAAAAGATACATAATTTTTATTGAATATTTCTCTCCGCGCAGGAAATCTAGAAGGGACCACAATATTACAAATAATGATCTCTTAACTTCATTATACACTGGCTTATACCCTCTCACACGGATTCCTTTTACTAAAAGGATACCCCACATCGAACCAAAAAACATCAAGTATATTCGCCGCCTCAAGCCATCGACACTGAAACAAACAACCTCCAAACAGACCAGAAAAAAACCCTCCACATTTTCCATAGGTTTGGACTAAATCATGTATACGAATGCCCTGTAATCAAATAAAGGGGGGAACATTGTTGGCAAACGAGAGACGCGAGTCAGCCAGCTCAGCAGTGAGATCCAGAATCCGCCCGTTCCTTGTTCCCAGACACACCCCCGCCGTAACCCATACCGAAACTCTCCTGTTCATTCCACGTATCATCCTACCCTGACTGTGTTCCATTTTCAATTCAGTGTACAGTGTGTCGTTGAGAATTGCCTATTGTTGAGTCACCGAAGGGTGCTCCCATGATAAGAGTAAACTTGATGAATAAAGTAGGGTCAACAGGCCAATTTCTGGACAGTTAAGGGAAATTCAAGTTTCGTGGTACACTGAGAAAAAAAAATTATTTTTGCCAAATATCCATTTACTTGAGAGAGGCATTTATTTTTTCACAGTCGTATTTTTTCAATCGAGTCATGCCCAGGCGAGCCTGATTAGGTTTCAATTATAACACTCATATTGCTCTAGAGGATGAGTATGCTGCACATGACCTTGGATAAACTCCTCTAATGATTATTTATTTTTCCGAAATTTCTAATTTTCCAGAGGGAAGAATATCGACTCATTTTTCAATGTCGATAAGTATTGAAGTTCACTCGAGATCATAACTAACATGATTATCTTCTAGAGTAATATAATTGACATAATCGAAACCTAATGAGGATTGCCTTGGAATAACTTAACTGGAGAAATACGGTATTGAAACAATAAATACTTCTCTCAAGTAAATAGATATTTGGCAGAAATTTTTTTTTTCTCAGTGTAGGAGATAAAATAAAATAATGATGTAAATGGGGATATGACGACTTCCATACCTTTAAGAATGTTTCAATTAGCATAAAAAAATTATTTGAAGTAAAAATAACAAAAACTAATTAAAACAAAAACTAATTAAATTAAAAAACAGTTCAATGCAGCCGAAACCCCTAATTTATGGACGACTGGGTCATGTTTTTTTTTAGTTATTAAATGCCGAAGAATAGAAAAAATAATTGATCACATGATCACGAGTAATATTATTGAAAGGTGAAATGATCAGTACAATTTTCATTTTATTTATGGAATATTCAATGCAAGTTGAAATCTTCCGGAAACTAACCCCCGGCCAGAAATTGACCTGTTTCCCTTGCTTATTGTTAGAAAAAAAAATGAAATTCAATGGACAGTTATGAACTTTCAGGATAGTGACACTAAATGCGATTTAGGGGAAAAAAATTATAAAATTTCAGGTTTCACTGAAAATTCAATAAAATTCCAGAATTTTATGCAGCATAAAGACGAGAATTCTTTAATTTATTTGAATTTCCAATCCAATATGAATATTCAGTGCCAAATTCAAGGGGCTGGTTACTCCTCAATCGAGTGGCTCAATAATTTCCAGAATAGGAAGATTTCCTGTGATTTCCATGATTTTTTGATTATTTGAATTCTTTCCATTTTTTTTTATTTCAAGAAATCATCAGAATCTACTAGAAGCTCGAATAAAAAATTTGGGTTTTACGTTCATTGACGATTTCCAATTATTTCTGAAATCTACTGATTTCTTACGATTTGTACTGATTTCCGATGATTTCCAGAAGTTTTTCGAAATCACTACCGAAAATGGAAATCACTTGATTTCCAACGATTTCTGGTGATTTCTTCCTCGATTTCCAACCGAGTGGTCCAGTGATTTCCTAAGTGAGCAGCCACTCGGCCGAATTACATTGAATTTTTAGTGAAATCTGAAATTTTATGATTTTCTCCCCTTAAATCGCATTCAGTGTCGCTGCCCTGAAAATTCAAATAGTTATTTTCATCACAAGATCCACAAAGTATTTTCTGACGAATGTGATTATAGGCCTCGCCTTCGGCTCGGCCTACAAAGCCACATTCGTCAGAAAATACATTTGGACCGTGTGATGAATACAATTTTTCGTCAGAAGGCCCGTAAACCGCGATCAAACCGAGCGAAGCGAGGTTAGAATCGCGGTTTACCGGGTCTTCTCACGAAAAATATGTTTAGCGGAATTTTCTGCTTTTCTGCACTGATAGAACGGATTAGTTATTGTTAACGAATGGATTTTGGTTGGAGGTTAGGGTCTATTCGGTCCCACCAAATGTTCATTCGTTAATAGTTAACGAATGTATATTTGAGGAGCCTTGTTTGGCTTGCCTTTCGCCATTCAAGTGAACCATTCGTTAAGTATTAACGAATATTCATTTGGTCATATTCAACTCTACCATTCGTTAATAGTTAACGAATCTCGTTTGGAATAAATGAATCATTCTATCAGTGTACTCATTTTCAGGAACTGAAATTTACAGTTCCCTTTGATTTTTCCACAAAATTATGAATTTCCATGACGAAATTCCTTGAAATTTCACTGGTAATTAAATTCGATAAAAATTTTCAAAAAGTGTGCCGGAAATTTCAGACAAAAATTTTTAACACTGTACTCCTCTCTTTTTTCCTATCCGTTATCCGTTAATATCCCGGGGTTGGACACACGGAGGCGTCTCGCAGGGATACACGTACGTGACACCGAGGTGTGGGAAGGCGAAAAAAGGGGGAGGGGAAGAGGATGACTCCGAGAGGACTAGATGGAGGAGGTTGAAGGTCCACTCCACTCACCGCTCGTCTCGTTGACAAATGTCCCGCGCATCCCCTGGGCCTTCCGCCGAGTACAGTGGACTCTCTCACACCATAACTCGGCCTGGACCACATACTCGCCAAACGTTCACCGTGTATATGCTACTCTGGCGTAATCCCGAGGTGGTGAAGCCCTCTTTGACACGGCGAGAGGTATTCAATTACCTCCTGACGGACGTCGTTGGCCCCTCCAGCCCCTCGGATATATAACAATTCCTCCATTCCACCCAGTCTTTTCCACTCACTTCGTCGAGGCTCTCTCGTTGGTTACATTTTCCAAGCCCCCCCTGAGGATTCACCGCAGTGGTCATTCTGACATCACAACCGGAGAAAAATCACTCCGTTTTTTTTTCTCTCTCCCCCATTTTATCTCCCCGCCGCCTCGCAATTCTCAAAACGTTAACACGTGAGAGGAATATAAATATTTTCACCTCGCAGTTTATTGAGGATAACTGGCAACTGAATAAAACTTGAGAATATCCGTTTTGATAATTTAATCAAGTGGGATCCAGGGAAAAGACATTTGTTATTATTCAAACGTCAGACGGATTTCACAGACGTACTAAATAAACTGGGGAGATCAATTAGTCTATTTCCATCCGATTTGATGTCTTTGGATAAGGTTTTTTCAATCTCCATCAGACGAATCCAAATGAATATTCATAATTTCAATTCCTGGAATAAACTCTGGGTAAACGCAGATTGTTTAGACACCGTTGGCATTTGCTGCTGCTTGAATAAAATGGTGAAGAAACTTACAAGTGGGACATTGATACGAAAAAAAAACTCTTTTCTTGTTTTCTGTATTTCTGCTCGAAGTGGAAGAGAAATGAAGAAATGAAAAAAATAGTGAGGGAAAAGTTTACTGGCCGTGTCGGGGTACATCGGGGGCCAGTCGATAAAAAATGTTTCTCGGTCTCTGGGATCATAAAAGTGCGAATAGGCGAAAGAGACGCGTCGGACGTCGACGGAAAAGGAGAGGGAGGAAAAAGCGAGTAGAACGATGCTGTGAAGGCGATTGGGTGTGGGGTAGGAGGAGGCCTCGACGGATGTTTGAAATATTCTCCCCCGGCTCTTCTCACGATGGGAAATCTTTATTGATTTGAACCCGTCGTCGAAGGCCTGAATGGCTCGAGGTCAATATCACATATACGTTTTTTGTGTTCCCTCTATCAATAACTCCCCTTCCCCCCCTCACTAAACCGTCAGGGTCTCGCAGTCTCTATGTTAAACACTGAAAGACCCTATAATTATTCAAAGTATCGCTTTCAAGTTGACACTTTACCGCCAAAACGGCCACTCTAACCGACTCGTGAGTGGAACCAAAACTGTAAGATTCAGGTGACACCGGAGAAAAGGGGCCCATGACGAGAAGTTTGCGAGCAGTTATTGCCTCTTTCTTATACGATGACGTTAAGTTTTGATGGGGAGATTACCGAGTGGAGTGATCGCTTACTGAAAGGGCGTCAGGTTATACTCGGATCGTTACTTCTCACCGTTAAGGAGCTGATCGCTTCTGGATTGACGACCAAGTGCGCATATACTTTGTCATAACTTCAACCCCGGCCTCTGCCCCCCACGGTTTTCTCGCTCATCGCTTCTGTTAAAAATTTCCGACCGAGAATTTCAACACATGCGATGGCAGCACCGTAGCAAAACTTTAGGGGAAATTTACGGTACAGTGTTGTTGGGTGGTTGCATTATGGGAATGTAAAATTTCGAGATTGTCGCGTGATATTACATCACTGTATTGTACTTTTTAAATACGAAAAAAAGGAAATCATTAATTTTGAAGTCGCGCGTTACACACTGAGAGAATTTCCTAATATTTAGACTACAGTTACTTGAGAGAAGTAAATTATTTTCAATGACTTAAATCTCAGAATGTTTGCGGTTCAAGGACCTCAAATAAATTCTCATTCATCACTATGGTCCCGCGTTACATCATGAATATATTACATATCGAAACTTGAAGATTGACAATGCTCCTACGCGATTGAGTGAGTTCATTTGCGATAAAATGATACTTGAGTTCAACAATATTTTACTATTATTGTAAATAATTGTATTTCTCCGTAGTCTGCGCCTCTATCTAATTGGTTGGGTATCAACTGTTAAGAAATGGACCTTGAAACACGCAAACAAACCGATTCGTTACCGATAAATGATATTTCAAAATTTTGGTTCATGATTTCTTAAAAATCCATAACGCGATCGAATTGTTTAAACTGATCAGTTTGTGGTGGATATCAATCGAGTGATTCTTCTATTTTTTGGTATAATATTATTGAAAAAAGTCTCATGAATAGGTCGAGTAAAACAGGCACTTCAACCGACCCTCACCAACGTATCCACAATAATACAAGTTTTTTTATTTTCCACCAAGATATAATGTCCAAAAATCCTCTCTCATCGCTTACAACTCATTCATCCCCAACACAGTTAAGAGTAAAAACCAAAAGACCCAAAATTATTGAAATTACAATAGAGAATTATACGAACGAGTTAAACTTCTTTACCAGTGATTCGTTCCTAGGCGAGCAGTGGGTGGATGGCGCAGGCGGTTGAAAGGGGGATGAGCTGGAGTAGAAGTAGGAAGCCGCGAGGGCTGTTTCCATTTATGTAAATAAAAGCGCTACTTGCGCGTCTCTCAGTTGTAGAGTAACCCAACATTCCCGGTAACTTTGACGACGAAAGCGGGATGCTACAGGGGAAGGGGGGCTCTCTGTGTTCCGTTTTCCCGTGGAATTTATCTTGTCGTGGGTGTCGCGCAGCCCAACCCCATTTCCACCCCCTTCAGGCGCTGAGAAAACCGGTTACACTGTCTCTCTTTCACTCCATCCCCCCCCCCTTCGCGCCCGACACAGTATAAAGTTTTCCAGTAGTGGAAAAGCCTCAGTGCAACGTGAGAATTAAGTGTACTCTCGTCCAGGTTGAACTAGACTGAGCAAGTGGCACAATCACTTTACCCCCTGAATGACAAAATTCTACACATACGTAGGTGTTTTTGCTACACTCCACGGAAAAAAATATATTTGAACTGAGTATAAAATATTTGGGGGATGGATAATTCACTAGCGAAGTGGTAAAACGGTTTAAGTCGACTTATCTCCCAGTTGAGTTTTTGAGGAATATTTCAAAATCTAAGGGAGCTAGTGAAATTTTCGCTACTGCATTTGTTGTAGCTCTCAATCGACTCTACAAAAAAGGTTATAATAAAAAATTTGCTATCGCCCTTAGATTCCGAGACATTAATTGAAAATTGGTCAATAGTAAAAATTGACTTATACCGTTTTATCACTTCGCTACTGAATTTAATTCGAGGATGATTCTTTGGTATCAGGCCGGGGTGTAGCAAGCCCTCTCAAGTGTAATATAAGGGTTAGGCACTAAGTGTGAGAATATAAGGGTCAAAAAGTGGAGGTTAAAAAATGAGGGTTGGAATATTAGGGTCAAAACATTAGGGTTAAAATACAAAAATAAAAAAAGTGTGTCAGGCAATGAAGGTCTAAATATAAGTCATATATTGTTTGATCCCCGTTTTTGACCCTTGCATGACCCTCATTGCCTAACATCCACTTTTTTATTTTTATATGCTGACCCTAATTTTTTTATTTCAATATTCTGGCCCTCATTTTTTCACCTCTACATTCGGGCTCTCAGTTTTTGGCTCTAATACTCCGACCCTCATTTTTTAACTTCCCATTTTTGACCCTTATATTCCCTTGACCTTTATATTCTCACACTTACTTAGTGTCTGACTCTCATATTACATTTGAGAGCGCTTGGTACAATCTGGGCTGATAAGAAATAATCCTCCTCGAATTGAAATATCCAGAATAATATAATTGAATCAGGTTTATGGATATACTTGATTCTGGTATAAAATTTACTCAATTTAAGTAAATTTTTGTTCCATGTGTTAAAAATTTTTGTCCGAATTTTCCGTGTGAAATTCCAGGAATTTTTATCGTTTTCAGGTTCTACTGAATTTCAGGTAATCTTGTCATTGAAAAATCAAATATTCCATTGATTTTCTGTTCCAATTATCTGGATATCAATAAAATAATTTATAATTCTAAAATACTTTTAAAATACTTCTATTCTATTCTATTCTTCTAAAATACTTCTGAAATTTTCTAGTTCAATTGGTCTGTGAAAATTCCAAAAAATCCGGAAAATTCACGGAGATATTGATAATTTATGTCATTTTATTTCCGAATATTCATGTTCCACTGAAAATTCAATCAAGTTGTAAAATTTCCGTCTCACTCCCACTGAAAACTCATGAATTTCCGTGAATTCTACTTAAAACTTGAAATTTCATAACCTTTTTTTCCCTAAATAACATCTTCTACGGAATTTCTAAAAATTTCAAACAGTGTAATGGGCGTGGTGGAGGGGGGGGGGGCACGGGGGTTTTGCTACACATCTGGCGACACTCTTGCCTCTCGTTCTCGATTAATTAATCGAAAGCACCACACGCAAGTGCTAAATGCTAGTTAATAAGCAAATTGCTAGGCAATAAAGTCGACGTTAAGATTAGAGTCGTTGGAGCAAGAGGGGGATGCACCCTTTTGATACACAGATGTGGCTTTACTTAATATATTTTCACTTCTTTCTCACCCTCAGTGAGTTATCCAGCCACGCCCCAAGACACTACGTGCAAACCTAGCATCATTCATCCAAGTGATATTGCCTGAATTTTAACATACATACACTAGAATCACCTCTCACATCGATGCAATGCAAATCCTTTAATATCCACTGATGAAGTCTCACCCTCACTGGCAAGTCGTGAATTACTCCCCCGAGGGGTATCTACGATGATGCGTCCCCTTGGACACGGATCATTCGATTTACAGTGCAGTTGACACTCTGAGAAATGGACGATGCTTCATTATTGTAATATTCCCAGTGTCTCCTCAATTTCTTTTGTACCTCCTTGGCCCCATGTTTCTGGTGGGATACGTGTGCGTTGGCATACACAACGAGTGGGTGTGTATGGCTCAGGATCGTTTTATTATATTCATGCGCACGCTCTCGAGTCCCATTTGTCCCAGCCACTCTCTCTCACTCTCTTCCTCCCTGCATTATTATTATTTTTTAAAAGTCTTCACCAGCCGTGTATTCGTGGTTATGTTCTATTCACTTTTGAGTCAAAGCCATTTGTCTAGAATTCGTGTCATTGTCGTGGTCATTGTCATCGTTTATTGTCACTGACACTAGTTACTATCCTTAAGATGATTTATATTCGAGTGAAGGATTGAGTTGCAAAGGACATTTGATTATTCCAAGTGCTATCTCATATTGGTATGTGGTACTCGGGGCAATTAATTACACTATTAAAAGTTTTTGTCGGAAATCTCCGGTACACTTTTCCGAAATTTTTAGCGAATTTAATTATTACTGAAATTTTAAGGAACTTCGTCAAAAAAAAATCAGAATTTCGTGGAAAAATCAAAGAGCATTGTAAATTTCAGTTCCATTTTTCGCTGAAAATGAATAGAAAACCAGAAAAATCCGGGAAATATATTCTGGAATTTTCAGGGCAGTGAGGTTGAATGCGATTTAGGAGGACACAAATAATGAAATTTCAGATTTTACTGAAAATTCAATATACTTGAGCACTGAATATTCATATTAGATTGGAAATTCAAATAAATGAAGGAATTAATAAATGAATTAAGGAATTCCCGTCAGCATTCAACAGACTAAAAAATAGAGAAAAAAGTTTTATTTGCCGTAATTTTCGCTTAACATCTAACATCATTAAACATGAATGAAACCACATTTTCTCTTATTTTAAGGATTTGAGGAAATCATTTTAATCAATCATTTTAAGCATTTAAGGAAACTTGGATTTTGTAAAATTAAAAAAAATCCAGGTTCGCAAATAGAGCAAACTTGCGGTGGATTGATGATTTATTTTGTTCTAAACTCAATCTACTTATGTAATTTTTAATTATCTCAGAATTTTATCCCCTTCACATGCGCCCAGGTTCTCAGTTCGCGAAGCTAATGCTTGTTAATCTGAAAATCATTAGGTTGTTAGATCAAGGTCTTAGACTTTTGATAGTAAACTGAATTTTTTCCTGAAATTAAATAACCAGTTTTTTTATTACATTCACTTGTGAATGAAAGCTATTCGTCTAGAACCCGTGTCATTGTCGCGATTATTGTCACCGTTTATTGTCACTGACACTAGTTACTGTTCCTAAGATGATTTATATTTGAATAAAGGATAGCGTTGCAAAGGACATTTGACTGTCCCAAGTGTTATCTCAGAAGTAGAGTTTATTGCTTCTGTGCGGGAAGGTTGTATCTATGTTACTCGAGGCAATTAATTAAATCGGTGTTTGGCCCCGTCAACGTCCAGCAGACCAGGGGGAGAATGGGTCTACCACGAGGATGGACCGGGGGCTGCACAACGGTACTCTCTACTCGGATTTGCTACGCGGACCGAACTAAACCTAGTATACACTCGTCTACTAGATGTAATACCTGAATATATTCCTTGGTAACAGGGTGAATGCCTCGAGATCTCATTGCATATTCCTGTACGATTATTCCACTCAAGTCCTCTTCATCCTTCCTCCACTCCCTCCACAATTGCCATACTGACATCGTGATATTTTCATTGAAAATTTAAAGCGAGGTATTCTTGAACGCAAGACGATGCTAGTTCGATGTGAACGTCAATCAGAATTAATTTCATGGTATTAAAAGACTCAAAAGCGATGAAATTATTGCTGATTTTTAGACTGAGTTTAATGGCTCAATATATACGGAGAGAATGTTTGGTAAGAATCCGCCGTTTGATTCATTGTTTCCAAGCAAAATTAGAAATCTAGAAATAGAAGCATTTTAGTGGTTTCATTCGCAAATAAAAATAATAAAATTTCAAATTTCACTGAATATTCAATAAAATTCCAAAACTTTTAGCAGCAGGAAGACGAGAATTTTCCAACTTAGTTCAATTTTGAATGATAATAAGAATGTTCATTATTAAATTGCTAAATTTCTGATTCAGTAAAAATTAAAGAATATTTATAGTCGAATTTTCCTTCTTTGGCTTCTGCCAAGGGAAGTTATATCTATTAAGGATGTTTAACCGATCAAGTGAACACACTGTTAAAAGTTTTGTCTGAAATTTCCGGTACACGTTTTGTAAATTTTTAACGAATTTAATTATCATTGAAATTTGAAGGAATTTCGTCATTCAAAATTCAGAATTTCGTGGAAAATTCAAAGAGAACTGTAAATTTCAGTGCCATTTTTCCCTGAAAATGAATAGAAAATCAGAAAATTACGGTACAATATATTCTTGAATTATCAGGACAGTGAGAGTGAATGCGATTGAGGGGGAAAAATCATGAAATTTCAATATTTCAATATTCGTATTAGATTGGAAATTCAAATACATTCGAGAATTCTCGTCTTTATGTTGTGTAAAATTTTGGAATTTTACTGAATTTTTAGAGAAACCTGAAATTTAATAATTTTTTTTCCCGTAAATCTCATTCAATGTCACTGTCCTGAAAATTAGCAGCATTAGCTTATTAACAGTTTTTAACTTAAATTTGCGATAACAATTAATTTTCTTCTCTCAGTGTAATACACATTTTAGACGGGGTATAATCATTTGCACTGAATTTTTCTCTTCGCGATGCTTCAAATACCATTGTACGGATGTAAATTTTTTTGTTTTTTAAAAATTCCCCAGAATCGTTATAACATTAACGATGACTGCAGTGTCGTTATTCGCACGTGCCATTATTTACACCCGCTGTGATGTCAATTACGGCAAACCGTGAACATCGCTTTGAGAGATAGGTGGAAGGGACAGGGCTGAGTACAGTGGGGAGGTAGAGAAAGGGAGTACGTAACGCAGTGGATACTCGAGGCTTGTCGAATCGCTATCAAAGACCATCAAGCCTCCGTATTCACCTCGATCTGCGTGTAACGACGGGGCTAGGTCTTTCTCAGCATAACTACCCGAGTCGTTAATGCCTAACAGCGATCCTAAAATCCAACCGCACTACACTTGGAGCCTCTCGTATAATAGTCCTGTGTTCACATGATGAAATTGATTTTTTTTGTCGCATAAAGTGGTGGTGGTGGTGGTGGTGGTATGGACAGGGGAAAACAGAAATAGTTCAATCATTGATGTAAGATATATTTTTTTATGTCGACGATAACAGGAAAAAATTGAATCAGTGAAGAGGGAGAGTGTTTACTCAGCCATGAATGGTGTCGTAAAGAACTATAGCTGATTCTGGAGATAACCGTGAGGTGTAGTTCTCCCCCTTTTTGGGTCGTTTGGTATTTTCTTTATGAATTTGTTATTTTCTTAATTCACTAGCGAATGGATTCATTTATATTATTTTATTTCATTTTCATTTCCGCCTTCACAATTAGATTAATTTAATTTTATCCATTCTTCTTCTTATTGTATATATATATTTTTTTCCTTAATTCACAAGTTACAACAGTACCTGAAGAGGAATTATATTACAGATCAATCAAAAGTGTTTTTTTTGGTCTCATTCGGGTCATAGAAAAATCTCTCCAGGTATTCCTCAAAATTTTAAAAATCTACTTTTCCCTTCATATGGCAAAAGGATATCGGTACTCCTCATTCCTACGATCGGGTTCCAATTATTATTAAGAGATGAAAATGAAAAAAGAATGAAAAAGGGATAACCAGCTAGAAAATGTATTTTTTCTTCTTTTATGTCGATGGTAACTTTAAATCACTATTATTCTTCAAGTATTAGAGAGATATCAATATGTTAGTGAAAAGAAATTCAAAAAATGCAAAGAAGTGTGCGTTAAGAGCTAAAAAAATTAATTTTTCAATGTCTCTAGGAAGTTTTAAAATCGATTTCCTTGCAAATAATGAGAGAATACCCATAAATTTAATTTCTATCCTTGTTTTTTGATAGAATGAATAGAATTACTTAAATGACAATGAATTTCAAAAATGACAAATTGGAGACTGAAAATTTAAAAAAAAGGATGATGGACTAGAAATTGGAGAAAATTTGTTTTTTTTCACTTGTGTCCCTGGAAACTTGGAATCACTGTTTTTTCTTCGAATATGGGCGGGATATGCATTTTTCGGAATCTTATGATGTAATTTTAATGAGAAGAAATAAAAAAATTAATTTGTAAGGTCTCCGGAAAGTTTTAAAATCGATATATTTTTTCGAATAATGAAATAGAATGAGTAGAAAAAATGACAGTAATTAAGAGTTTGAGACTAAAAATTTTATTGGCTTATTATTATGTAATAATAATAATAATGTTTATGGAAATTTTATAGGGGAGGGGGTTTCAACATTACTGACAACTCTGTATAATCTCACAGTTGTTGAATGTAGAGAGAAAAAGATAGAGAAGGGGAAAAAGAAAATTTGGAATGAAGATAACTGGAAGCTTAAGGCTGATATCATGCCAAGGGGGCGTTACGGCTGGTTGATTCAACGAAATCAATTTATTCTCCCTTCTTTCTCGGGCGACACCCCTCCACGAAAAATACTCGACAATGAGTGATACCAGCGAATGAGGGGCGGAGGAGGGGGAGAGGATAGTAGTGGAGACGAGTAGCGGAATCTTACTACTTCTCTGTACAAACTCTATACCTTTATATACATGTTTCGTTTTTCAACGAGTAAATAAATGAGTGTATATACTGCGACTGGTTGTGGCAACGTTATATTATACTTAGGAGGAATTTTGCTGGTGAAATAAAACCCGGTGGATGCGGGTGAGTGGAGTGTCAGGGGTTCATCTGGCTTAATGGCGAAGTTTATTTTCCTCGATTCTCTACGTTTTAATCAACTCAATTGCGCCAATGCTGGTTTATTATTTCCTTACGAAACAGTGAGCATAAGTATTAGGGGGAATTATTCGACAATGGAAATGAAGATAATTTTTATGAAATTGGGAACATCGCAATGGGAATTTTATATCACCCCCGCACCCAGAAAAATTGTTTCTATGAATGAAATATGAATCTTTATTTGCAGTTTTTTACTTCTTTCTAAAGAAAGGATATCATTATATCAAATAAACAATTTATTTATTTCAAATAAAGGGTTTTCTTATTTTACGAAAGTCACATTTAATTTTTTTTGTAAAGGAAATTCGAAATTATGTTTCAACTATATTTGCGTGTCATATGTAGAAAAAGACTGTTTCACTTCGCCTCATTCTCCCCTAATAATTATTGCATTTTTCTCGTTCATTTTTTTAAAGTTAATTTTAATTTCGGAGCGATAATAACTTATTAGTGTTGAATAAATTTTCATGAAGTTGTTGAAAGAAAAGAGAAAAGTGTTGAAGAAATTTTCTCAATATAAGAAAAATCTTTATTTATTATTGACGAAGAATTTCTTTGGATCCAATTTATTTAATATAAACAAAATCTAAAATAAAGAAAAATTTTCAATTAAATTTTTTCAAAATTTCAATTTTAAAGAAACTTATTTATTTGATTAAAATGAACGTTATTTGATTTAAATAAATCACTTCTCCGGGCGCATGTTCGGGTCTGGAACTGATGTTCTTGATTCGAAATTTGACAAAGAGGAGACATCACAGATGAAATTCGTTTCATGTTCTCCTATCTTCACCCTGGATAATGCCCACAAAACTTTTAAACTCGTAAAAAGTTGTTTTGGAACTGAGAGAATTATTCTGAATTGAAATAATCATTCTTTGCGCAATAGGTGATGTTTGTGTAAAACCTCAGAATTTCGATTTTCTAAACAAGGAAAACCCTGTGTATTTATAGAGAAATAGTAGAACAATGAGCCACTGTAGATGAAAATTATGAATCGATTGCAAAATTCTCCATCGAATGTCCTTCATACCAAGAATAGAATCGATTACACATAGAACTATTGACGCTCAAAACACTATTTGCAGTGGAGCCCCTCAACAAATTATCAATAAACACCGATAAATTCTCAGTGCATCCGGAATTTTTCACGCTTGACGGGAGGAAATATCGAACCACAACCGGAATGAGGCAGTACGAATTCCATTATCCGCAGTCAAATTCATTCCAAGTATCAAATAAGTTAGTTAATTTGCAATAAATTAACTGACGCCCAATATTATTTTATTTGGTCAAATCTTGAGCCCTAGCAGGCACTGACCCAGGCCGCGTTGGGTGTAGTATTTTCATGTCAAATCAAATTAAACAAATTAACGAATTCACCATTAAAAGAAAATTCTAAAGAGAGGTATTTGCAAATTCCAAACTTCACTCATTTTATTTCCTTCCATGTGGGCAGATATCGAATATCTGAAAATTCTTCAACTATTTTATGTGTTCTCCTAATTCCTAATTCACTAATTCCTTACGTTCTCCCAATCGAACCCCGGAAGTGATGAAATATTAATTAACCGTATAGTCAAATTCATATTAAGTGTTAAATAATTTTGTTAATATTAAATAAATCAACTGCTGCCCAACATTATTTTATTTTGTCAAATCACGAGCCCCAGCAGGCACTGGCCCAGACCACGCTGAGTGTACACTGATAGAACGGATTAATTATTGTTAACGAATGGATTTTGGTTGGAGGTTAGAGTCTATTCGGTCCCACCAAATGTTCATTCGTTAATAGTTAACTAATGTATATTTGAGGAGCCTTGTTTGAGTTTACTTTCGCCATTCAAGTGAACCATTCGTTAACTATTAACGAATATTCATTTGGTCATATTCAACTCTACCATTCGTTAATAGTTAACGAATCTCGTTTGGAATAAATGAATCATTCTATCAGGGTAGGATTTTCTCGTCAAGTAAAATTGAACAAGCTAACAAATTCACCGTTAAAAGAAAGTTCTATCTTATTCTGTTTCTTGACTCGAAGCAGCCTATCGTGAGTAATCCAGGAGAAGTATTTGCAAATTCCAACCTTCACTCATTTTATTTCCTTCCATACACAGGGAAAAGGAGCGCAGAACGGCGGAGCATGTGGGCATCGAGTAATCCCTTGAGTGAAAAAAGGGTCGTAGAGTTGAAGGAAATAAAACGAGCATAAGGAGACGAGAGAAGGGATGAAGCCAATATGGATGGACGCTGGTCAATCCGATTTCACGGACCCTCTCCTGACGCCGTCAAATATGTTATTGGATCCTCGCGATATAGTGAGAGAGAGAGGTAGGAGATCTCAGTTGTACGTCGAGGTCTTACAGCTTTGGCGGCTGATATCGACGGGAGATAGAGGTAGAGACGGAGATAGAGTTGGAAGCTCTTCTTCAACACATACATGGATTGCAAGCATGTGTGCGTGGGTGTGGGTGAGGGAGGAGATGAGGACTCAGCCCCTGGCCTTGCGACCCGATGGCCTGTCCACCGGAACATTGCTCGGACACGCGGTCGTGCCGCGTCTTCGTGGTGGTCACAGCAGTGGTAAGAGAGATGGAAACGCTGGAGGAAAGGGGGAGCGGATATAACCCAGGAAAGGGACAGCTTCTGCTCCTCCATTATTGAGCCCGAGGCGGAGTGGAGATCGGTGTAAGACGCTGAAACCACTGGACATTGCTGACCTCTGAGGGCCTTTACCATTCGCCCACTGTTACTATCCCTCTTGCTTTTCAACTCCAACACGCTTGTCAAATTGTCATCGACACTCTTCTGGCTGTTTTTTCTTGTTTTTATCTCACTTTTTGCCTCTCAGGTTTTTCGGGGTTTATTTGTGTTTGGTTTCGTTTGCAATGAAGATTTTTTTATTGCGAGTATTGTTCTCAATTTGTAAATCATTTGGCTATTTAGGAGATTAATGAACAGGATTATGAGAACACTGAGAGAAATATCGTCATAATATCACGAGACTATTTTCTTGCGCCAAATATCTCATCTCTTGAGGATAAATTTCTTGGGATATCAATTCCGGATAATGTGTCAGACAATGTCAGATTTCAGTGAAATGTTCATGACTTGAAAATTAACATTTCATGATAAAGTGAGAATTTCTTGCCGCAAGAAATCGGTTTTTTCGTGTCAGAAGATGAGAAAATGACTAAAAATCCTAAAAGCTTTGATTCAGTTAATCATGAATCAGAGACTTTCATATTGAATGAATAGAGAGTTTATACAGAGGAAAACCTCCAGATATTAAAAAAATATAACCGTCAGTTACACTCAATCGCTTTGAGTTCGAAGGAAAGCAATATCTTCTTTTCCTTCTGTCAAACTTGTCTTGTCTTTTACAGAATATTATCTCATTGCGGAAAAAGACATCATTTTATCATTCATTAACTTCCTCCTTAACCCGGAGAGCACCGATTTCTTGTCTGAAACCTATCGTAAATTGATTAAATATGAATTCGATGTTTTTCGTTCAAGAAATGATTTTTGTGATATTATGTCGATTTTTCACTCAGTGTTGACATGCAAATCGGTCACATGACGAGGAATTCATGATGGCTGTTACAATTCCCCTGGCCGTCCTCTATGACCGTCACAATTTACAAAAAATATGACAGTTATTTTTTTATCTATATGTGACTTCATGTTTCCTTCATCTCGTCTTAGTCTAATGTACATTTTAAAACGAAAATCACGGTCATTTTTCATCTCTATAGATGAAACATTTTTGACCAGGACAAGTTTTTAATTTAATAAGTTTTAATTTCATGTTTTAATTCAATAAGTTTCAATTTCATAGTTATTATGCATCCATAAATAGATGTTTTGATAACAATTTGCTGAGAAATTATTTGTGACTATCATTTATAGTTAGAAAGTTTGTGCGGCACATGATTGTCACAATCCCATCATTTTTGATCATATGACGCGGTCTCAAAAATGACGAATGTTTTGGCTCTCCAATTATGAGTGATGGCATTGAAAAGGTACGAAGTTCACTAAATATTATCAATTTTGATTCGATATTACTGCACTGAGAGAAAAATCTGAAGTTCGATTTACAATAAGAAAATAGTTGAGGCAGTTTTGGAGAACGATACGATTTTTTTTCTATGCGGCACATAATATTATAGTAACTTCACTAGCGTAATTTTTGCATATCAAAGTGCAGTTAAACTAACCAGTTCAAAAGTAACCACGACAAATTTATCGTGAGTAGAACTATAAAATAGTTGCAATGACTACATTCCATTGTAGTAATTACTTCTCCGGTCATAGTTACCGTGACCCATGAAAAATTGTTGAGGACTTTTTGACTATAATTCGATGTTGATGAAATATAGTCAGAAAAATCATATTTTTCTCTCAGTGTGTCTGTTCTTCTATTCTAGATGAAATTTTCGTATATTTTGAATGATATCCGCTCTACCATCCAATTTTATCAGGTTTCCACACCAAAAAAATATTTACTCATGCATTTGAGAACTTTCTTCCCTTTATGTTGAAAAGAATTAATATTTTAGAGGATTGTACGAGCTAGCAAAGAACAAATAGATAAAGAAATAGAACCGACGAGTGTTTGTGATAAAAGAGAGGTACGTATGTACGAGAGGAAGACTCCACCTTCTTAATACAGAGGGAGGCGATAAAAATGACAGAGCCACTACTCGCTTTCTCTAACTTATATCCGTTTACACAAACGCGTTTCCACGTGACAAAAAATGAGAATAGAGTAAATCAGGGGTTTGAGCATTCCCTCCTATCGACAGCTATGACAAATGATCTTACGAAAGATGACAGGCGTAGTTGAATAATTTAATTGTTGAATAATAGATTCATAGGTGGATTTTCGGTTTTTTGAGGAAGATTTTGGATTCAGTTTCAGTATATGCTTGACGTAGAAAATGTCCACAATAGCTCGGTCATAGAGGGGGAGGATTTTTCTGGACAGCCAAAGGAGCAACGCGCGATTTATTTCCTCTATGGAGAGGCTGTGGAGCGACTAAATCCGCGTCACCGACCAAAAATAGAGGGTGAGATGAGGGGGGGCTAACAGGGACCCCTTTCTAGGTAAGGTGGGCTCGACGACACAACAATGCATCCAAAACCTCCATTGTAATACTTCTGTCTCTCTCTCGCAGAGCAGCGAGATCTCAGGTTTGTCCTCGTCCACCCCACCTTATTCTCTACGATATAAGCCGATTAGAGCATACACTAAAAAGAGCAAATGCCCAAATCGCATTTATATTAGCTACGTGAATGAGTCGTAAATATTTATGCCTCGCGGATACAAAAACGGGGAAGTGGCTGCGTTAATCGGTTCACGAGATGTCACAATTGGATTTTTTTTCGAAATATCTGGTATTGATCTTCCTTTTATGTTGGAAAAAAACAAGAGTGTGCTTGGGAAAATCCTGTATCAAATGATTCTTTCTTTTATTCATTCTGTGAATGAAATACAATGAGGTTTTTAAATAAAAGAACTAGCATTGGTTATTGCTGTGTGATGAAAAAAATTGATCAATTTTGGCAGTTTGATAAATCAGCTTTTCTCAATTGATAGAATTTATTCGGAGGTGAGATGAACGGACATTTTGTATTATAAATCGAATTAAGTTGATATCAAATAACAACATCTTTCTGTAAATGCCAAACAAAGTTGGGGATAATCATAAATTTTAAATCAAGCTGAATTTTGAATAAATCAATTGTTAATATTAATCATCAATTGAATATTCAAATTTCGAATTATTTTCTCAAGGAATAATAGAGTTCGGAATATTGACGATTAATTGGCTAATCGAAAATCCTTTTATGAAATTTAAACATATTTACTCAATAGTTAATTGACAGTTTCATATTATCAATTATTATATTATTTTTAATATTTCAATGAAAATAAGTAAACCTTAATTATTGTAAAGTGCAACTTCTCATAATATTACTAGACTAATAATTATTGTTGCCATGCATACAACGGAAATTGGTGTAAATTTTTCATTTTCATTGTTTTTTATGTTCCTTCGTAACAGTATAAAAAAATCACGTTATGCACTGTTAGAAAAATATTAAAATTTCATCTCCAGTTGAGAGTAAAAAAAAAACCCCTTTAAAAAAAATCCCTTGTACTGCGCACTTGAAATTTCAAATTTTCAAAATTTGACGCATTCTATTCAATGCGACGAAGGTTGTGGAAAGTAATCGGTAATTTCGGATCACTCGTCGTGTTATTACCAATAATTCAATGGAATTTTTGAGCAGTAGGAAAACAAAAATTCACAAATTTCGTCAAATTTTCAATGAAAATAAGAATATTCAATAATAAATTACGTTGAGTTTTCAATCCACTGAAAATTAAAAAATATGCCTATCAAAATTTTCCTGATCCTATGAATTTTCAGGGAATAATTTAACTAAGATTTACAGTTTCCATTGATTTTTTCATCAAATCGTGAATTTTTATCCACAAAATTCCTTGAAATTTCAGTGAAACTGTCACTACAGTAAAGATTTCAAGAATTGTACCAGAAATTTCACCCGTAAAACTTTAAACAGTGTTATTTAACAAAGTTGAAAATAACTCGCAACCCAAAAAAGATGATAAAGATAAAATATTGATTCGCTACCTTCGCGTCATTCGAATTGATGTCCCTCAATTACCCAAAAAATAACTGAAAACCAGAATAAAATCGGACTCATTTCTAAAATTACCCCCAACCTCCGCATAACGTTCGAGGTCTTTAAATCAAATTTTTTCAAGCCTGAAAGGTCCTCGAGAAAAGTTAAAAAAATTTACAGTTTCAAATTTACAATTTCCATTGATTTTTTCATCAAATCGGGAATTTTTAACCACAAAATTCCTTGAAATTTCAGTGCAATTGTCACTAGACTAAAGATTCTAAGAATTGTACCAGAAATTTCACCCGGAAAACTGTGAACACTGTTATTTAACAAAGTTGAAAATCACTCGCAACCCAAAAAAGTTGATAAAGATCCAATATGGATTCGATACATTCGCGTCATTCGAATAGATGTCCCTCAATTACCCAAAAAATAACTGAAAACCAGAATAAAATCGGACTCATTTCTAAAATTACCCCCGACCTCCACATAACGTTCGAGGTCTTTAAATCAAATTTTTTCAAGCCTGAAAGGTCCTCGAGAAAAGTTAAAAAAATTTACAGTTTCAAATTTACAATTTCCATTGATTTTTTCATCAAATCGGGAATTTTTAACCACAAAATTCCTTGAAATTTCAGTGCAATTGTCACTAGACTAAAGATTCTAAGAATTGTACCAGAAATTTCACCCGGAAAACTGTGAACACTGTTATTTAACAAAGTTGAAAATCACTCGCAACCCAAAAAAGTTGATAAAGATCCAATATGGATTCGATACATTCGCGTCATTCGAATAGATGTCCCTCAATTACCCAAAAAATAACTGAAAACCAGAATAAAATCGGACTCATTTCTAAAATTACCCCCGACCTCCACATAACGTTCGAGGTCTTTAAATCAAATTTTTTCAAGCCTGAAAGGTCCTCGAGAAAAGTTAAAAAAATTTACAGTTTCAAATTTACAATTTCCATTGATTTTTTCATCAAATCGGGAATTTTTAACCACAAAATTCCTTGAAATTTCAGCGCAATTGTCACTAGACTAAAGATTCCAAGAATTGTACCAGAAATTTCACCCGGAAAACTTTAAACACTGTTATTTAACAAAGTTGAAAATAACTCGCAATCCCAAAAAGTTGATAAACATAAAATATTGATTCGATACATTCGTGTCATTCAAATAGATGTCCCTCATTTACCCAAAAAATAAGTGAAAACCAGAATAAAATCGGACTCATTTCTAAAATTACCCCCGACCTCCACATAACGTTCGAGGTCTTTAAATCAAATTTTTTCAAGCCTGAAAGGTCCTCGAGAAAAGTTAACACCTCGGGGCCAAAGTGTCCAACTACACCGAAGGGTGCTAATTATTCGGCAACGTCAGAGTCTTTAGCGGGTCGCAAAAGACCGTAGTACCACCAAGGGTGAGTGAATGAAGAAAAGAACGACAGGGTGGGTCGGTCTGAGCATCAATCACCACCGGGCTTGTCACTTTGCCACGTCCCGGCGTTTCTCGGTGCGTGTGGTGAAAATCTCACCTCCCGGATCTTTTCTCTTGCAGCTTCTTTTCAAGATGGCGGTCAAAAGTTTGCCGTTGGTACAGAGATGGGGAGAAAGAGACAAGGAGACGATAGGCGAGAAGGGTGGTCTTGCCTCGGCTGCAAATGAGTTTATAAAGGCAATATCTCAGGGAATAGAGGGAGACACAGAGAAGAGAGACAGAGAACAGCTCTACAGTTATATATCTGTACACAACTCAATGGAGAAACTCCCCTCTGCTTCCCCCCTATCGCTAATAATAAAGTTTCCTTCGGTGGTTCGACAACGCGTAGACAGATTTTAAAATTTCCCGTCACAAGCCGCGCCAAACCCCTTCCTCAAACCACCCACCCACCCCTCTGCACCCTTTCTTTCCACGCTGTACTTCACCCCCGCCCCCCTCTCGCGACCATCCTTATCCCCTCCGAACAACGTCTCTCACTCCCCCATCACCCGCAAAAGTGAGACAGCTTTACTCGAATAAAGAGAAGTAGTGTATATACCACCAACGTCGAGTTGCTCCCCCAAGACTCAGGGAAAAATTAATAAAGTTGAGGAACAAAGTAAGTTGGGTGGCGTAATGCCGCCACGAAGAGAAGAAAACCCTGGAGAAAGAAGCGAAAGATGGGGAAGGGAGGGGGGGGGGATTGGAAAGGGAAAAGTGAAGGCTTCCAAGGGGTGTGTGCAGGACTTTATTATAACGGAGTGTCGAGTCTTTTATGTTTTCCTCAACTCCTTACTTCTCACTCCCATACCTGCGCTGTATACTTATTCCTCTACTTATCTTTTTTCTCACCCCTCCCAAAACAACAGGACAAAACAAAGAGGTAAACCGAATTCAGTCCCATTTATATACATTTATCCCCTGGAAAATTCCGAAAAGGGGGAAGTGCTCCACCAAAGAGAAAAATTCAAACAAAATAAATAACTGAAAAAACTTTAGAGACAGAAAACGACCGATTTCGCATAATTGATTGATATTTACAATTAATTGACCTGAAATTTACAGTTTCTATTGATTTTTTCATCAAACTGTAAATTTTTAATTACAAAATTCATTGAAATTTCAGTGGAAGTATCATTGGATACAAATTTCCAAGAATTGTTAAATACTTTATAGATTCGATATATTACTGCTTTTACAGATGGTTCACGTTATTAGAAGTGATGTTCCTCAATACAGAGATTGTTTAATGAAACCAGAAATTAACTAAAAGAAGAAAACTAAAAGAAAATCAGACTCATTCCTAAAATTACCCCCCAATCTTTGTACACTGTTAAAAATTTTCATCTCAATTTTCCGAGCCAAATTCCGGAAATTTTTATCGTGTTCAAGTTCCACTGAAATTTTAGGAAATCTTGTCATTGAAAAATCAAATATTCCATTGATTTTCTGTTCAAATGATCTGAAACCAATAAAATACATGATTTTTCAGTTCATGGGTCTGTGAAAATTCAGACAAATCAGGAAAATTTAGGGGAGATTGAAAATTAATGTCATTCTGTTTCGGAATATTCATGTTCCACTGCACTGATAGAACGGATTAGTTGCTGTTAACGAATGGATTTTGGTTGGAGGTTAGGGTCTATTCGGTCTCACCAAATGTTCATTCGTTAATAGTTAACGAATGTACATTTGAGGAGCCTTGTTTGACTTGACTTTCGTCATTCAAGTGAACCATTCGTTAACTATTAACGAATATTCATTTGGTCATATTCAACTCTACCATTCGTTAATAGTTAACGAATCTCGTTTGGAATAAATGAATCATTCTATCAGTGTGAAAACTCACGAATTTCCGCGAATTCTATTTAAAACTTGAAATTTCAAAACCATTTTTCCCTAAATCCGATTCAATGTCACTCTCATGAGATTTACCATAATATCTTCCATGAAATCTCAAAAAAATTCTAACAGTGCATAACGTTCGAGCTCTTTAAATCAAAACAAACAAGCAAACCGACTTCAGTCCCATCTATACCCATTTATCCCCTGGAAAATTCCCAAAAAGGGAGGAACGTTTCCACCAAAGAGAAAAATTCAAACGGAATAAATGAAAATAACTGAAAAAACTTTAGAGGCAGAAAAAGATCGGTTTCGCATGAGAGATTCGAATGCAATCGCTCGATTCGCACGGTATATATCTGAGGCTGCGAGGATATGGGGGTGAGGTGTGCAACGTCGTCCTCTGCGCTCGGATGGATCGACGTCCATCACGGGAGTACATTCGAGAGAGAGGAAGAGAGGAGAGAACGCAGCAGTCTGTGCGGCGCACCGGTGATGGACAGCGGCGCCAATTTGACGGTCGCAGGCTTCGGCCGCGTGAGTTCTCTCTTTTTTTTAACGAATTTTTTTTCACCCCCTCTGCAATTTTTTTTATTTATTTTGTACCGCAGTCTCTGTGCCGCCGATTGCCCCCCCCCCCCCCCCCCCC
>NW_021680475.1:1051591-1070160 GCF_001412515.2 Diachasma alloeum
CCCCGCTGTTGCCGATCCTCTCTACGTGGCGTTGAAGCGCCGAGAGGCGCTGAATATTGCATCGGTCGTTTGAAAGGCTCGTCGGGGGAGGATGAGACACGGAGAAAGAGGGAACGAGTGTGCATGGGAATTGTGGGGGTGGGGGGGTTGCAGCGCTACTGCAAAAGGGGATAGAGACGTGTGACGCGCACTCTTCCCTCATCCCCCTGGCGTCCTCCGACCTCTGGTGCATATCACACGTCGGTCAAACGCCACTCTGTGCCTCCAATGAAATCGCAATACATATAGATAGGCTTGAACACATTGGTCCTGTCGACGAGAGAGAGAGTAACACAGGGAGAGGACTCTCGCCGACGTTAGCCTCACTTTACCTCTGACCCCACGTACACAGAGGTATACTGGAGCCATCGACAGCAACGGGGGTTTCACTCTGTACCTCACGAATTATTTATTCCAACGGACGCAAGAGCGCTCGTCCATCCGATCGGGTCGTGGCCGTTAGTCGTCCATCCGTTGGTTTTTTTAACCATTTTCCCTCAATGGCGCTCATCACCACTTTTCTTCACACCCCACACGTCATCCCACCCCGGTTTGGATTGAAGAGTGCCACGAGATTCGTTTATATTCACATGAACAATTCGGCGTTGTGAAATATTAAATAACATTGGAGGGTCCAAGTGAGTGGCGGATTGACGGCTCCAGTTGGAGTTGAATGATGAGTCCGGGGTGAATGATTGTTTTTAGTGGCGCTTAACAAAATAGATGATGAAGAGTTGGTACTGACGATTGAGTTTAGCAGGCGATTGATAGCAATTCGTTGATTGTTTATCAGGCTGGTTAACGACCTGTTGGACGGCGTCAATTGATGCTCTCACGTGTCGTATTTTTTAGATGAGTGGAGGGGAGTGAATTATTGTGATGCAATTGACAACGGCCAATCATCACTAGCGTTAACTCAGTAATTCGAAGAAAGTTGTTTTTAGTTATGGGGGAATTGTTTTGCTCGTGATTGATGAATAAACAGCAGGAGTTTAATGGTGAAATATTGATGAGTTTGAACTGTCAATTTGTGAATCATTTATGCGTATATTAAGGTGAATAATTTAATTGATTATTTGTCGGAGAGGTTACATGTATCTGATGGATAAATACCAGTAGGTCAGAGAGATTCCTTAAACGAACTCAACAGTGAGGCTCTTTGTCGGCATTGTGAATTTCTTGGTAACTATCTAGTCACGATAAGTTTAATTGACCATTAGTGTTTTAGAGTTCCACTAATTGCCAGATGAAATAACGTCAATGCCGTGTATCTGTTGTGAACCTTCCTGTGTATGAGAGGACGAGATCGATGATGAAACTTAAATAGATGAAAATAGATGACGTGACCACTGGAATATTAGGATGAGATCATCAGAATGCGGGGAGCGTTGGGATACGTCTAATGAACATCAGGACCAATGTGTGTTGGCCGCTGCCTCTTCCCTCTTTTACTAATGCCAAGTTGTGATTAGACTGGACACCAGACGCTCGTTTCTCCAGGGATATAATCTGGGATACACCCATGGAGAAATCACCCTGATTCAATTATACTTTCCGGGTATATAATGGGTGGGACATAAGTTACAATTTCTCGATGATAGTTGGGAACAGTGAGAGCCGCACGTACCAGCTCAATTGCTTGGGGTACGTGCGAAATACTTGGGTCGTTTCCCAAATCATCTCGGTTTCACGTATCTACAGAGAAAAATTGGAGGGACAAATTTTTGTAGTAATTGTTTTAGTTTAGAGTGGAAGAACCGTGAATTAAGGATTGCAGCATCGCAGAGAATGAGTTTGCTTGAATCAAAAAAATTGATATTTCTTTAAAAATTCTGGGCCATGTTACAGTCAGCTGCAGTCATCAGGGAAGAATATTAAAAAATGAATAAACATACTAATTAAAAAAAAAATTCCACGACGATTTGAGCGCACAAGGCGCTTCTCTTCAAGTGCTTTCTTTAATATCTGTAATTAACTAATTAAAAAAGGAAATATTTCGTGATATATTGTTTCATTAGTTTGAAGACAAGTTTTCTGATCAACTAATTAGTTCATTGTAAGCATATTAAAAAATACGAAAGAGTGACAGTAGTGGGCACGCGGGTAGCGTACGGCTCCGGCGGTCGTCCAAGCTAAGCAGCGTTTAGTCTGCCCAGTACTTGGATGGGTGTCCGCTTAGCCCCACCTCTCCGCGTGCGACTACTGGCGCTAGGCACGAATGTAGAGACCTACCGTGCACATCGAGTCAGTGTGACCGATGGCCACAATAGAATCCCTGCAATATCGGCCGGCTGCACGACAGGTTTTCCATGGTTTCCCTGGCAGTCCTTGTCCGAATGGGTGCAGTTGGGGAAAAGTAAATCGGCCATGGTAACGCAGATAAAAAGGGGATGGGAACAAAATGTAAAGACCCGAGAGGGTATACATATGGATGAATAAAATAAAAAATAAAAATACGAAAACGATGTGATATGTGGTCCTTGTTTATTTACAAAGGCCCACATAACCTGAAACTGAACCACCAATGGCAATGTCAGCTAATTACTACAAAACAACTGGAACACTGTTGAAATTTTTTTGAAATTTTATGGAAGACATGATAGTAATTCTCATGAGAGTGATATTGAATCGGATTTAGAGTTTTAGGTACGATTCAAGGAAAGCCATGAGTTTTCAGTGGAAGTGAGATGGAAGTTTCACAACTTGATTGAATTTTCGGTGGAATATGAATTTTCAAAAACAAAATTACATGAATTTTCCATTTTTCCCTGAATTTTCCCGATTTTTATGAATTTTTGGAGAATAATTGAGTTGAAAAATGAAGTATTGTATTGATTTTCAGATCATTCGCACAGAAAATCAATGAAATATTTGATTTTTCAATGGCAAGATTTCCTGGAATTTCAGTGAAAATGGAATACGATAAAAATTGTCGGGATTTAACACGGAAAATTCATCAAAAAATTGTCCTCGCCTTTAGAACAAGTAGAAAATATCGTGCCGCAAGTTTTTTTTAGTGCAAGATATGTTGTTCTCGACAATTTTCAAGCCACAAGTTTCTTGATATAAGTAAAGACATACTTCTAAAAAAACTTTGTTTTTTTCGATTATGAATTCGATTATATATCGGTTTCATAATTGTCCATTGATTAGAAACATCTAATTCTAGTTGCATCTAATTCTAGTTCTATTAAATGGTTGGGTCATTCGTATAATGACCGTCATTGGACAGTTTTATGACGTTTTGATTATTCTCAATGCAAAATGACGGTTATTCAGAACCGACTTCAGAAACACAACTAACTGCAACCTGTGGAATTGTTTATTTGAATTGAACAAACTTTTTTCGAATAAAATGGGTAGGTATAAAACTCATTCAGACATAAACTTGATTTTTGTTCACGATTGAATTCACATCAAATAATTTTTCGAATATAAAGTAATGTTCCCTTGATCCAAATAAAGCCTTCATTAGTGGAAAATGAAATCATTGGTTAAACGGAGAAGAGAACAAATTCATTAACATGGAAAAATTCTTTATTTAAATTCAATGAATCGTTTATTTGATTCGAATGAAGAATAGAGTTGGAATTGATTACTTATTTCATATAATTGGAAGATTTTCATTGAAACAAATCTATCCCTTGCGCCTTTTGTCAGTACACAGAAAAAAAGGTGAAGAAAAATTACTAAACAAGTCAAGTAATGGTGTTAAAAATTTTCCACTGAAATTTCCGGCAAGTCTTGGAAATTTCTAACAGATAACACTTTCACTGAAATTTCAACATATTTTGTCATTGAAAATTTATAATTTCATGGAGAAATCTGTGGGAACTATAAATTTCAATGTAATTGTTCCGGGAACATGCATGAAAAATCAAGAAAATTCTGAAAAATCTCCGAATCTAGGCATTTTTTAAAGAATTCTCAGAAAATTTAGAGAAATCTGGAATTCCAAGCATTTTTAAGGAATTTCTTGAAAATTCAACGGAATTTGGCAATAAATATTCATTTTCACTTCAACATTCATCTAAATTGCGGAATTTCCGTCTTTGTGCTGCTAAAAAAATGGAGCTTCACTTGACTTTTCAGAGAAACTTGAAATTCCATTGACTTTTTCTCCTCAAACTGACTTTAAGGTCTTTTCTGGAAAATTGTTGCTGTACAAAATGTGTTTTTTTTTACCGAACGAATCGTTGGGCCCGCAGCCCAAGCAATTTTTTATTGAATTCGCATTTGCCTACACGATTATCTTCCCGTATAGTAAAATTGTATAGATTTTTATTCAAGAAGAAATTTTCCACCCCCCAAAATTGCATTCCACCACAAAAAATATGGCTTCGAATTGAGTCACGTTTCTTTCGAAGATCACCATTGACTCTTCCTTTCATAAAAATCTCGTTTCCACCTGTAAACACACACATCCGGTCCCATGCAATAAATTGTCTCCCGCACATTTCCCGAGACCCTCCCCCACCAGACCAACCCCACAATTTCCTGGATTTTTATCTCGGAAATACGAATTTAAGTGGAATGAAAGAATGATGGATGCTGCTCGATCAGTTTTCGGTTGAATCCAAATATTGACATGACCCACCACAATTTTGGTCGATTGACAATGAAAACGAGGATAAATACATTCTCCATGGCTCCTTCTAACACCATGGGGGGACTGAACTGTATATATATATATCAAACCAAGAAAGAGAAGAATGAGAGTGAAATGTTTTCACGAGTGAGCGTGTAATGACGAATAATGGTGGTGCCCTCCTGGGCAGTCCGGGGCACCATCGTGGGCCGCGTGAAAAGCGTCCCCGAGGAATGACTGATGATGCGGACGAATGGAGTGAGTGAAATAGCCAAATGAATAAAAAAGAAACAAGTCGGAGAAAGAGAGAGAAGAGATAATGTGAAGGAACAGGAACAGGTAGCCCCGGCGGGCAACAGCCATATACCCACGTTACTAAGAGCTGTGAATGAAGAAAGAGGACACTCATTCTAAGAACAAGATGACTGAGAAACAGTGTGTCCATGTGTGTGGTGTCCTGCCGATGCTCCTGAGAAACATATCCACGTCGCTCTCGCGTCCCGGGTGGCCTATCTCTTCTTTTACACCGCTGTTGTCTCTTTTCCTGTTGTGTATTGAGATTCATATGCACGTGTGGGCGTGTATTCGTGTGTTACATCCCGAAACTCATGAATGCCCACTCTTATGAATGTATATACAACGTGAAGCCATTTTTCATTAGCCAAACGAAAAATGACTCACAATGGGGATTAACTAATATGGACTTGCCTCATGAGCATGTGAAATCACCTTGGGCTAATTGTCGAGTCACGGTGGCCCTCGAGATGAGGTTATGGAGCCGATGAGGGACGACAGGAGACGACAGAGCAGAGGTGAAATTTGGGTTGAAATTAATTTGTCAAAAGGAAACGAGAAATGATGATGAAGTAATCGGTGGGTTCAATATTTGTTGTGGATGAGATAGAGGCGGTCTAAGTCGCTGGTTGTGCTGGATAGCACGAAGATCTAAAATGAAGGGATGACACCCAACACTCATCGACTCATCGTCTGTATTTAACTTTAATTAACGTAGTGATGCGGTTGGTCTTGATATCGATGGGTGTTTGTGGATGAGACTGGAGCGGGGGGTAGAGTATCGGGGTCACGATTGTCCTCTTGCCTGATACTTCATACAATGTAGGCATTATTCTCTCAGAAAGAAAACTCTGAATAAACAGACGCGGTAAAATAACATTCTCAATCAATAGAAGCCATCAACGATAAAAAATAAAAATGTAGAACACATGTTTGAACTAGTAAAATAAATACTCGTGTCATTTCAATAATTTTGTTCCACTATATATACAACGACTGACAATGTTGAGAGTCTGAAGATGAACGACCTTAGAGTGTGGAATTTTCAGTCTGGTAACGATCGCGTTAACGACTGTAACGATCACAGTGGAGACGCGTTAAAAAACTGTTTGGATGATGATGGGGGAGGGCGAGAAGAAAAGGTATAACCTAAGAAAAGCAAAAGGTTTTTATAAGCCACCCTCCTCTTCGCCGAGGTTGGACTCACTCGAAGGCACAACGCTGAAATGCTACAGAGGGACATTGTCGTGGTGAGGCCAAACGTAAAGGCCTCTTTCACTCTTTTTACGATTTGTTTACAGCGTTCCCACTATACTTTCAACCATTATGCGTCTCAACGACCTGACTCTCTGCCTTCAACGTTTTAATTCCACTTTCAGCTAAGCGATTCATTTACTTTTTTTCCCTTCTATATATTTTTTTTTCGGGACGATTATTCAAACGTCGAATGATTTCCGTCGTTGAAAAGATGTTTACGATTTTCCCGTAATTGTTGGACAAAAAATACAGAGAGAGAGCAAGACAATTTCACTTCCCCCGTCTTTTCAATTTTCCTGTTACAAATCGAAGTGACGTGAAAACACGAGAATGCTTTCTCGTTCTAGTTACCTGTCGCTGCGCGTTTTCACAGACACTACGGGGGTGCTATATGCTCGACGCGAGGCTTATCTTGTCGTTGAGGAACCCAAGAAGAGGTCCCTGGGGAATTTTCCCTTCCCCTGAGAAGTGAAAAGACAAGGGAAAACTCTGAGGCACTAATAGTGGCATTCCCGTGCTTAATTTCTTATCTTGTTGGTGCTCGGTGAGAGCACATGGGCCCTTGTCAAATACATGTGGCTTATTTAACCGTATGCCCATCGTACCTGAGCCTCAGTGGACAAAACTTGCTTGTTCTGGACTTTATCCAGGGGGAGACAATAAATGACCTGACGACTGATCCTGTGAACATTCCTAAATATCACGTTACATCCTGGTCAACGTGATAAGAGGATTCATTGGAAGTTAACGACTGGACTGGTATGAATGTTTTTGTTTCTTCAGTTTTTCCTTCGAGTTATTTATTGACAGTCAATGCAGAGGCTAACAGGAAGTGGTAAATTACATTTGTATTCCACACGGAGAAAAATTTTTAATTAAAATTATCCTACCATTCTATAAAAGTGTATCATGAGTCATCGTTTCCTCATTTCTACCCCGAAATTTAGTAAAAATTAATATATGATGATAAAATTTTATTCTACGTTAGAGAAAACTTTATCCTCATAAAAATAAAAATTACCATGCCGGTAGAGTAAAAATTACTGTGTTGGTAGGATAATTTTTATCAAAAATTTCTCTCCGTGCATCTCTCTGTATTATAAAAATCAAAATCGACTACTGGTGATAAAAATTTGGTACTCGAAATTAAGACTCAACAATTAAGGGTCACAAGGGTCAAAATAAGGGCCAGGAGGGACAAAATAATGGTTATGAGGGTCAGAATAAGGGCCATAAGAGTCAAAATAAGGGTTACGACGTTCAAAATCAGGATCATGAGGGTGAAAATGAAAATCACGAGTGAGAATAAGGGTCATGAGGATCATAATAAGCGTCATGAGGGTCAGATTAACTGTCACAAGTGTCAGATCGCGGGTCACAAGGATCAGGTTGAGGGTCATTTTTTTTGAAACATTTTTCTTGGACATAAATTATGCCACAGCATTCAATCACGACAGTTTCCAACACAGAGGAAAAAAAGTATCGATTTTCACGGATATGTCACTGATTCTCATGAGACCATGAAATATAGCAAATGCAAAGATCTGAAATTCCGTGATTTTATCACCAATTTTCAGAGTAATGTCACTGATTTTCACGCACTCATCTCTAATTTTTAGGAATCTATCGCCATCTTTTAGTGATGAGAATCACTGATAATCAAGATCATTCTAATCAGTGTCCAGTATCACCAATAATTACTGACAGATTTGTGAAAATCATTGACATGTCTTTTTGGAAATTTCTATTGAATTTAATTACCACTGAAATTTCAAAGAAATTCGTCATTGAAAATTGATAATTTTGTGGAAGAATAAAAAAGAACTGTTAATTTCAGTTCTATTTTTCCCTGAAAATGAGTAGAAAACTAGAACATTCCGGTAAATATCTTCTTGAATTTTCAGGACAGTGACACTGAATGCGATTTAGGAGGAAAAAATCATGAAATTTCAGATTTGACTGAAAATTCTATGTAATTTGGCAATGAATATTCATATTAGACTAGAACGTCAAATAAATTAAGGAATTCTCGTCTTTATGTTGCTTAAATTCTGGAATTTTACTGAATTTTCAGTGAAACGTGAAATTTCATGTCATAGTCCTGAAAATTAGTAGTCAACTGTTCATGAAATGACATTTTCCTCCCGCTTCGCAAGAACAATCTTACCTTGCGCCTACACCGAGGCGGAAAATATCGTTCTAACCGCGCTAAGAAAAGTAAAGGACCCTTACCCACCCGCTTACCACCCTCGCCTTCGCCTTCGATAATAATTCCGCACGTGGCCACGACTCTTTATTTTACCTCCCTAGGTTAGAAACATGCTACTTTTTCTCTGCGAACAGCAACGAATTTTTTGAACAATAGAAGGATTCCTCTATCAGCGCACAAAGTCATGTTTTTCTCCCTCCTCAATGCAGAACAGATTGAAACATTGGAATGAGCCACCGAGGGATTTATATTGAGGCCTTGGGAACTGGAACACATCAAGTTGAGGGGGAGAAAACGGTAGAAAAAAGTGTATTGGAAAAGGAAGAGTCGCACAGCGGGCCCCGGAGAGAAACGTAAAACTGACCACCATGACCAATGTCAATTGGCCATTGCACAATACCGAGCTTCACTACCCGCCTGCACTCAAGCCCCCCGCTAAGAAAACCTTTTAACCTTTTTCTGTCAGTTTTTTCGCATTCGACCAGCCCAGGAGCCATTCGTCACACTAAAAACATCATTACTAAATCAATGAATGATTTAAATAAGTCACCAAAAATATGTGACGAAGCAATTTGGATGAAATGGCTACTGTAGACACTTTTCGAAAGCCTTTCGAAAATGAAAAATTGTTTTCCGGTGACACTCGTTAGACGTTCTCTCGAAGCGCCGGTATCTCCGGCTCGTTAGCCTCGAAATAGCCTGGGCAGTACTAATTCAGTCTGACATAATTGGGGGGTGTTTGTTACCTGCACACCCCCCTCGTACGAAACGTACAAGATCGTATAACGAAGAAGAACACGGAAAACCTCTTCGGGCGATCCTAGGTCTCGATAGGCGATGCTATCGCGTCTCGACAGCTTGTAGACTCACCGGTGAGTCGCCCCCTCGCTGTCTCACTTGCACATCTTAGCCGTGAGTTTTGTCGCCCATCTCCACCGTTTCTCTCCTGTATTTTTCTCTCCTTTTTATTCGCAGACTGGCGACAATTCTCAGTGTGAATATTTCAAGAAGTAAAAGCGAAGAGGGGAAACGGGGGGGGGGGGGAGAAAAATGCAATATTCAAATGCTCATTAAATCACCTCTTAACGTGTCTTTTACGTTCTCAATTACGCAAGTAAATGCATGAATTTGATTACAGACGCTGTATGCGCTATTCGGGAAAATCACTGGTTCGCGTGTAGTTGAACTCTCACCTATAAGTTTTGTCACACAACTGATTATACGAGCATTGGACTTGTCCTCCATATCGCCTACTGTGTAACGTCTAATAGCACTGGTTTATGGGTATAAGCGTTAAATCCCTTTTTGCTGAGGTTGATTTATTGCGAGGCGTGACAGGAGATCACCTATGATAATTCGCGTGCCGCACGCCTCGACGTTTATTCATACGACATTTTCAGTGAAATCCTATGGCCGATCGACAGTTCAAACTATCGATAATTGAGTTCAATGGGGGGCAGACAGCCCCCTATTCAACGAGCGGTGTCGTGATTCTACGATTGAAAATTGTATTGTTTCATAATTTCATAATGTGCACGAGAAATGAATTTGCCGTTTCCAGAACCACGGTACTGAGTTTACGAAACTCGTGGTTATAGAAGGCATGGTACTGAGATCTAGAGACTGATTACTTGAGCGGAAGAAATTTATAGAGAAAAAATTTTTTGATTTTCAGGGACATGTCATTGATTTTCAGGAATCTATCACCAATTATTAGTTGTTACTCAATAGTTAAGAAAGGTAAATCCAGAAGACAACAGCACTGAATTCCATCACCATTGTCTGAAAATAAGAGAACACGTGCCTCAATTTAAGGATGTCCAAGTATCTTTTACCATTTGGTACAGAGCACACTATAGATTGAACCATTTTTAATCATCAAATTTGTCAATTAAATTGTGCAAGAAAATTGAAAAAAAAATCATGAATATTGGGCGTCATGCAAATTAAATTTTGCCCAGAATTATTATTTTTACACGGTCGTTGTTTGTAAATAAATAACTGAAATTGTTTAAACTTTCGAAAATCTAATTTTTTTAGGCATGAAATCAATTTCTGCCATAATAATTTGATAATTGCAATTTTTCAATTACTTCATCAATATTTCTCCAAAAGTGAACTTTCTAATTTTTTTTAGAGCATCAAAATGGTTTCTAACGGTTCAATATAAAATCATTGTAAAATGTCTGTAATTTAGGGTTAAATGGGGCTCAAATGAAAGCTCTGATATTTGACAAAAATGGAAAGGCATTTCACTAGAGAAAAATGGTCAAAGTACTTGGATATCCTTAAGTTCAATATGTATTCAATATGAATTTCAGTAAAAATGACTGAAAACTATAACTTCATTCTCTGATTCTCAGATAAAATTCTCTTTTACCCAGAAAAATAATTTATTTGAATCAAATGAAATTTTTTTAAATCAAATAAATTAGTTCATTTAAATAGCACCAAATAAAGTTTCTTTTCACATTAAACAAAAACTTTTAGTCGAAGTTTTGTTCATGTTAAATGAATGTTTTTAAAAATATTAATAAATCTTTATTTGATATTAATAATTTATTAGCACTTTGAGATGGTAATAAACTCAGAAAAGGTATATAGAAAAAGATGAAAATGTGATTTTCTTAAAATAAGAAAACTCTTTATAGGAAATTACAAATAAATTGTTTGTTTAATATAAGTAAATATTTTTTCTTAAAACAAGTTTATTCATTTGTAACAAAAGTATTCTTGAAATAAATAAAAAATTCACTTAAAACTAGAAATTTTGTATCTCCTTGTGGGCAATATAAAAATCATGGTAAATCACATCTTGTTTGCTCGGCAATGTTTATAGTTGTTAGGAGAAAACAAGAGAAAAGCCAAAAGGTCTACTTCAGGGATCTACTGAGTACATGAAAAAATATGCGAGAGGTAAATAAGTCGATCCCCCGGTAAACACGGAGTCGCACGTATAAGGTAAAGTTGGAGGTCAACAGATGAACCCCCGAGTGGATGGGGGAGAAAATGCTGAAAAAGGGGAGAAAATTTTCAGAAAAATAGTGTTTACCGTTTCTCGGTTTGGCAAACCAACGGATTTTAAAACTGGAGGAGTCGAGTGTTGGCTGAGGCAGTTGATAAAGCTCGAAACATCGCACATTCGTGTAAACTCTCGAAACTTTTCAACATTTTTTTATTTTCTATTTTTGTTTTCGTTGGAATTGCAATGAAAAAGTAGGGAAAAAAATCAGAGCTTCCAATTGCATAGGAGTGGCATTGTTGGCGACTGGGTTTGATGTTTTAACTCTGACGGGGAAATATAAAATTGGTTGTCTGGGGAAAAATTATGAAAGAGTGAATATATACATTTTCACGCGTCAAAGCACTCAAGAGCAGTGGATTATAAAGTCGTACAACTCGACGCCCGCATCCTCTTCTCGTGTTTACAGGCACCTCATCGTGTCATTTTCATTTTTTGTGCCTTCCTACCTCGTCCCCCTGCCCGGTTAATGGCCATATTTCTGGCCCAAGCAGCCTCATAAATGTGACAAAAAAAGATGAGAAAAGAAGTTGGAGAATATACTCATGGAAGCGCATGTTGAGCGTCTGTCAACGCTGGTGTGGTACAGTCGGAGGGCTCTCGAAGGCTGCCTCCTCCGTCGTTAACTCGACTCTCTTCGGGAACTATTTCATCTTTAATACCTCTTTGAATGCCTCGGAACCAACGAAGCGTGTCATATGTTACTGAATCATTAACGAAATTCCGGAATCGTGGATAAAGGGAAGAATCGAGGAATATTTGATAATTTTCTTCAGAGATGTTAGTCGTCTTGCCTTGGATTAATGATGCACGGGAGGAAAATCCACGAACCTCTGGTATTTATAAGCAACAAATGACAAAGGTGACAAGCCGAGAAAATGCCTAAGCAAAGCCCGAATTTATGCCTCAAACGCCGTCAAACGCATAGCATGTGCATTTCTCGGGCGACACAAAGTGATGTCGCGGATGTCTGAAAATACTTTGCAGGCACAACAGAAATCTTCAACTCCTCTAGTTCCCCTTCTCCCAGCGGAAGAGGAGCATCGAAAAAAAGAAAATCATCGTCAAACACAGAAAATGTTGACGGTTATTTTCTCAGCAAGAAATTAACGAGGGTCTTACATGGATCATCGCTCGTTTGCGTACCTTGGTGGCAGATCAAAGTCAGTGAAAAGATATATCCTGAATCCTGGGTATCTGAGGCAGTGGCCTTTCGGCGCGAGCCACGACGATTGATGCAGTAATTACGGGTCGGCTCGTTACGCGCATGCCTCACCCAAGCCATCGTTAATTATAGCATTAACTTTAATGCCCTGGGTATAGCACGGCTGATTAGTAACCGGAGGAGATGCACATATACACGTGTGGTAGATTCTCGGGAATTTATCGTTTGTATCTTTTGGATAACCTTTATGGTTTCTTGGAAAATATTGCAGGGACTTGGTCGGTGCAACTCGAGTCGTTGATGATTGTGATGAAAAATTTTGATACAATCATGGAAAATACGGTGTTAGATTTTGTTTTTAATGTAAGTAATACACGGAGAGAAATATTCAGTAAAAATGGCGGAACAATTCACGTCATCCGCGATGGGGAATCGTTTTCCGGCAATTTTCATAGGAATGGAAGAGAAGGAATAAACGCAATTAGGAATTAAACGCAAATAAATGATTAAATAAATAGTTTTGTACACTTTATATGAACGTTTTCTCAACAATATTCATATTTGTCTAATGGGGTCCGAGTGCAGGAGTGGGTGCCGAAATATAGTGCAAATGATTTTCCAACTGGGGGGGACTCTTAGATCCCGCTGTACAATGTTGTCACAACTCTGGTTTCCAACTCAACTATCAGAGTTGAAAACCAGAGTTCATAGCAGAGATGTCAGACAAGATGTGAGTGAGAATCTACCGTGAATCCATGGTAAAAATTACCGTGGAACGTGCGAATAGCCACTGCCAAATTGAACTCAATTTGAGATGGCAGCGTCCATGGGCCGATTCGGTTTTTATTTTCATCTTGTAAATTCAACAAAATCGAGTTGAGTGATTATTGATATTTCAATGACAGCTTGAATCCTCAAACTTATTAGGTAAATTGAACAGCATTTGAATTTTTAATGTACGGAAAATTCAGGGTAATAGTTTTTAGTAATTTGAATTTGCATGTGGATCTATACGTTTAATTGCATCGAACATTTCCGAAATTAATTGATTTGTCAATAACAATAGAGAGAATGAATGGTTCTGGTTACCGCAAATTTGATCGAAATTTTATATGAATTTATTTTACACCATTTTCTGATTTTTTACTCGAAGTTTAAGGTGTAATTTTTTTCTTGAAAGTCTTGCTTCAATGAATTGGCAGTATTTTTCAATCTCAATGTTTTTTGTGGAATAAATTATTATTCATTAGTTCCTATAGTTACTCCGTTGACACAGTTTCTTTTTTTTTAATCCTCTGTCTCCAAGAAAAAATCAATTAAATCATTTTTATACTGCAGATAATCAATTATGTTTTAATCGTTTCTCTTCTTGATATTTATTATAACAAAAATCAGGTTCCCATTTTCCTCACAATCAAAATGAAAATGAAATCTTTCCTCCATATGAAAATAAGATTAGTAAAAAAAATTAAACATCTTTTTCATTTATTCAATGAAAAAAAAAATAAAACCAAAATTTCAAATACAGTCAATAAAAAAAAGTCGATTAATTCCTCTAACAATGTTCTAGTAATAAAGAATGGGAGATTGTAATTTTCATTGTAAAAGCGAAAAATAATCCTTTCAAATTAATTCCCCCCTATTCCCCAGAACCTCGGAAAACCTAAATATCAAATGACCGCAAGATCACGTTAACTCGTATAAACCAGAATAATAGCCTCCTCTGAATAATCGCAGGCGTTATTTATCGCCGAGATAAACTGCTCGGCTGTTAAATGTGTCGGTTTAACATAAACATCGATAAGTCGCTCCGAGGATATGGAAGGAACGAAGCGACATTAACCAGACGCACGAACCAAGTGAAATATACAACAGAGTAGGTATATATGTCGAAGTCAAGAGGAAAACTTGTCGTCTTGTTTCGCGTGGCTTCCGTCAAACGATGAAAGCCACTTGACTCGTTAAAATGAGCATGAATCTAGGAAGTTATGCATTCATTGACGGCCGGGAATAATGCGCCATAGACCTCAATATCAATATCGTAAAAATTTCACAAGCTGAATTATGATGTTAATAAAACGATCTATCAGGGTTATCCCGGTTGCTGAATAACTTAGCTTTAATAAACACGATTTTATACCGCTGAAAGCGGCCCTCTGTACTGATGTGCCATCGGTATTTATCGATACGCTGGTTTACAAACGCGGAAATATACTGGCTCCCAATGCCGGTAGCACTGCTCCCTCGTATAATTTACGAGTAATCGATATACATACATATATCTCCCCACATGGTCAAACAGTATATATCCTATTTGGCTCTCCCTCTCCTCATTTCTATCGCTCGGGTTTATATTATACGTTTCACAGGCGTAAATGTTCGTGTACATACGCGGCACTCGATTATCGGTAACCACAATCGTCGAATCATTATCAGCAATTGGCGGTGAGTCTATAAATTAACGGTCAAATGCACCGAGAGAGATCGTTAAAGGTAACTCTAACCTATTATCTGTTAAATACAGTGGAACTATGAGTAATGAGGTATTTTAGATGACTAGGAAAACATCTTACTTTAATTAAATTTAATTGATCCATCTGTGATAGGGGAGAGGTGGATTTGTCGATCAGCATCGTTTGGATTCATTTTGTTAACGAATTGAAATTATACATGAGGTACAAGGATTTAGAGATTACTCGATGGGCTGTCGGTTAATACTGTGTGTTCAATTTCGGCTAGATCAAACGCTTTTTGGGTTTTTTTGTTTCATTGGAAGTAGACAGATTTGAGGAGCGGAATTTTATGGGTGAATTGATTACTTGTGAATATTTTGTGAATATTTGGACTCTGAGGGAAAACGAGAATCTGATAATTGTTGGAATTTACTGCTTGGCTAATTTATTTCATTATGGTCGTTAGTGCTTTTTTAATTGACTTTACAGCTGAAATCTTATTTTTAAAAATGAAGTTTCATAGACGGTTGACTCAATTCCGAGTCGGGTAATATTGACTTCGATTTAAGGGTTACAAATTATTATAAAAGTTCACATTTCACTGAAAATTTAATACAATTTTCCAATTTTTGAGCAATCGCAACACGAGAACTTCCCAACTTACTTGAATTTTCAATCAAAAATATGAATATTTGGCACTAAATTATGACGAATTTTGAATTAATTGGAAATTCAAGAATATGTTTATCTGAATTTTCCTGATTTCAATTAATTTTCATGGAATAATTGAATTCAAATTTCGTTTGCATAGATTTTTCCATAAAATTTTGAATTTTCAATGACTAAATTCTCGGAAATTTCAGTGGAACTGCCACTTGATGGAATTTTTTTTTCAAAATTTTTTCTCAGTGAAAACATAATCTCAAAAAACTTTTTTTCTCAGTATAATTTTTGCCATCAATTAATTCCTCAGAATAATTTTTATCATTCATTTAATAATAGTTCTTATCATGAAAATTAAAATGCAGCTTTATTTAGCTGGAATGCTCCCTCAAATTTAATAAGACCTTTATTAAACACCGATTCCATTATCCCGCGCTCATAAAAGCCGTCTGTTTACCCACAAATGATTCGAATGATCCGAAAGTGAACTCATAATTGAGACGCTTGGCGATGCGTTACCCCTGGGGCAAATTCGTGCAAGCATTCCGAGGGCTTTCAATCAAGCCAGTACGAGACAAGCTTAATAATAGTTGGAGGCGTTTGCATCCCATATACACGCGTGCAACGATCGGTTGCCATTGTGAACTCACTCCTCCTCCCTCTCGCACGCGTGAGTTCTCTCCGGGGTTTCCCCCTCCGAAGGGTCTACAGTACCGTAACCGCGGCATACAATGTTGGCAGCCGAGACAATCGTGTCCGCAACGCGCTTAATTACCATCGAATAATTAGGCGTCAGCCTCTTCGGGTCATACCGATCACCCAAGGTCAAGAAAACAATGAACTCAACGTTTATTTGCATTTTCTTCTCACATTGTTATCTTCACTTTCTAATTTCACATTCTAATCGTGTGCAAGTGAAAGACAATCAATTTTTTCGTCCCAATTTCATTTGGGAATTCATGAATTAATTCAATTGAAATTGAAAGATGAATTGTTAATTAAATTAATGATCTTCGTTACTCATTATCATAGATTATTTGACAATTTTTACCAATCGCTAATTTATGATAAGAAATTATGTCAACTTAAAACAGACAGAATTTTTTTTCGCAAATTTTTCATTTGTTTGCAAACGATTTAACCTGCACGGAGAAGGAATGGTAATTTTGACTGTATGTATCTGGTCTAAGAAATCACAGTCAGTGTGACCGTTTATGAATTATAAGGTTTATATATTTATTTCATCCTTTATTCGGATCACGAATTAAATCATTTTCATTCAAACACGCATGTGAGCTTCTGTATTTTTAAAAAATATTGTTGAAATGAATGGAAACACATGAAAATAAAGAGTTTTCTTTTATTGAATCGAAAAATTTGCTCATACGTCACGCAGTGACTTGGGTTTTGAGACTGGTTTTCAAATTTTTGACTCGGGTACATTGCCAGAAAAAAATTCAAATTTCATGGACAGTCGACTAGCAATTTTCAGGAGAATGACATTAAATACGATTTAAGGGGAGAAGAATCATGAAATTTGACTGAAAATTTAATGAAATTCCACATTTTTGAACATCATTGAGATGAGAACTTCGCCACCTGTTTGAATTTCCAATGAAATTATGAATATTCAGTGGCAAATTACAAGGGATTTTCATTTGATTGAAAATTCAAGAATACATTTACCGGAATGTTTCTGATTTCTACTAATTTCCAGGGAATAATTGGATTGGAATTCTCACCGATTTTTCTATGGAATGCTGAATTCTACTGATGGAATTCTTTGAAACTTCAGTTGAACTCGAATGTGACGAGAATTTACAAAAAGTGTACCGGAAATTTCAGTCAAAAATTTTTAACAGTGCATGCAACTTTTAGGCCACAAAGCGACTTGATCTAGTCTTTTTTATCACGGTGGTTGATATTTGGTTTTCTCCAACGGTTCATTTGGTCGATTTTTTACATAGACAGTGAGAGAAAGTGAAAAACATTTCATTTATAAGGAGATCTTGGTCGTGTAGTACACAGAGCGAAATTCCCTAAAAAAATTCTAGTGCAAATACCAAACCAATGACGTAAAGTGTCGGCCAGGGAAAAATTCAGGTGTGCCAGCACTGGAAATTTTGTTGAGTAGCACGTGACTTTTTCCCGTCATATGACATTTTCACAGAGTCATATAAGGATTTTTCTCCAAAAATTTTATCAGAAATCCGTAGAAATTGTACCTTAACAGGACTAGAATTTTTCTAAAAAATTTCGCTCTACTTGGGGATGAAAATTCAATTTTTTAATGATTCTGTGCTGCCACAATTGTCGAATTTTTCACACATATTTCATAGAATTTTCCAAGTTCAACTATTGAGAATTTTAATAAAAAAATCACTAGTTAAAGTACTTTGAAGTCCAACGACTAAAAATTTTTCTAAGACTACGACGAACTTATAAGAATTCGATGAACAGTAAGTGCATTTGGTCGGTATTTGATCTATTCTCACTTGGTGGGCAAAGTGTTAAGCTGATCAAGGTTGTCGGTTTTTGGTCGCCGTATGCAATTAACAACTCAGATTAAAATCGACCAAATGTTTCAACTCGGATCATTTCACTGGGTGCACGCATGCTTCATCAAATATCTCCTAAAAAATTGACAGATTCTCGAGCCATGAGTTTCATAATACAAGTGAAGATGTACATATCAACACCCTTTTTCTTCCCAGGTAAAAAAAAATGACGCGCTGCGTCGTTTCCCGAGTCGAATATCCGGACCTTATTCCCCCCTATTACCTCCTCGAGTCGAATATCTGGACCTTATTTTCCCCTATTACCTCCTCAAGTCGTATATCTGGACCTTATTCCCCCCTATTGCCGCCTTGAGATATATT
>NW_021680475.1:1071201-1074995 GCF_001412515.2 Diachasma alloeum
CCTCCTTTGTTCATCATATACATCCTGAATAACTCCTTATATGATCCTGCCTCATCCTAAAGGCGTAAAAACTCTTCTCAACTGATACTTTTTTCTCCCTTCTCCTCCTGTCGAATGAAAAGGAATCATAAATCCCCTGAATTAACCCTGATAGCCAGGATGATTGAGTAGCTCACTATTTTGTTCATTGCTGTTTGCGGTGAAAATTACAGAAATTCTCACCCTTATTTTTGACTGTCGTTTCTGACCGTTATTTTTGACCCTTATATATGACCCTTGAGTATGACCTTAATTTTCACCCGTACTTCTCATGTTAATAATTAAAAATAAATAAAAATACCTCGAAAGGGTTTGTAGGTTCTTTCCAGGAGGGATGGAGTGGAAACCATTTTAGGGGGTGCAGGCGATAAATAGGTTTAATACACCTCCTGTTTTCCTCCTGAACCCTCGGAATTTGGAAATAACTCGCACGTTCAGGCGGAAACCAGGGGGTCTTTCTGAATGTAAATACACCCTAACTTCATCCTGGTCCTCCTACTCATGATGGGTGTTCAAGGGGGAATTCAGATCTTAATGTTCGACTCGGGTTCCCTCCTATGGTGACCAATCTATCGTTAATTCAAGAAAGAGTGCATTTCTCATTCAAGAAACGCTTCTCCCCTGCGCAATAATTCAAAAACTGTTTGATGTTTTTCTCTCATTATTCCCATTCAACCATCACGTAAAATGGATAAGCATCAGTTTTTTTATCACCCTGACAAATTACCCCACCCAAACACTCTTTTGACTCATCAAGCACGGGCTGTATTCAAGTGTATAAACCCCCAAAGTGAAGAATTTACGACCGGAAGATGAAGCTCCTCGGGTGATATAAATCCCCGAATGTTTACGGATAAAATATAATCTGACAAATGTTTATAGACGCCTCATACTTGAGACTCCAGTTGTGTGAGGAGTCGTAGTGTATCGTCGAGTAGAGCCCCCCTCCCCCCTCACCAGTCCTATCATATATAACGAGTGCCTCGAGCCAAGTGCCATACGTTTCACGCTCTCTTCCCAGTTTGTTTGCGGATACTTATAACGGACATACCGCGTTATATAGCCAGTGGTCTATAATCCAACGGAGCCGGGCACATACGAATGTGAGTAAAGGAGATCCTGGACCTTTTCCAATAACCACCGGCATTTGGCGGCTCCATTTCTCCGTAGATGGAGCGTTCAAATTGACAGAGAGAAAAACGACACGATAGCAGAATAAAAAAAAATTCCAGTAATTTCAGTTACTTTGTCCGTTTGCCATTGATACTTTGTTGCTTCATTCTCAAGTTACCGACATTTTTATTTCTCACTCAGGCCTAAACAAGCCACTCGAGAGTCTCGATAACACGCTTACGATCCCCGCAATACGAAGCAGAAATCGTAAACGAAACGATATCTGTAGCTCGACGAAAAAGAAAAACCAAAACAAAAAAATCAAAATATTCTGCTTCACCTTATCTTTGTAGTCCCGGCTGTTGCATGATATAATCCCTCTCGGATTTATTCTCCTCCCCTCACACAACTGCATCGTCCCAGTGTATATGTCAGTCTGTAACAATAATCATAAAATTCAGCGATAAGAGGACGAGGTCCACTTGAAGAGGCGATGACTAAAAAACCCAAATAAAAAGCGATGAATGAAAACGCGTGGATGAATGAATGCCCTTTTCTTTACGAGTTCTCCTTCCGGTTTCATCAGTTTAACCCTACCCGAGTCATAAAACCATCAAGATTAGACATACGAGCCCCCTCAATGTGGTCTGTTGTCCGGCCCCAGACCGAAACATCATTGAAATTGAAATTTATTAGTTGGCAGAAGGTCTAAGGGTGATTAGCCGCGATTAGAGCGAGTCAAACGATAATGGATATCGCGGATACAAAAGGTCTGCGGGGGCGGTGGGGCGGGGGGAGAGAGCAGCGAGAAATGCTCCCTAAGACTCATTGGTATTCAAATGAGTAATTGAATTGTTGGACTCATCCAACATCGCTTTTCTTGGACCGCAGTGGAGAGGAGCCGGCTTAACGCAGCCAGAAAACTCGGGTTCCTCAGCCTCGTAAACCCCTCGAAACCGTCAGCCAGCAATGGCAGACGTTAATTAAGTTCCGTTAAGAGTTCTCCCTCTCATCCTCCTAACCCAGCCTTTATCTCGCACCCCGGTGTCTTCCACCGCTGCGTTTGCTACCTTTTATACACACACAGAGTAAGAATATTGTACTTGTAATTTTCCTTTCTCTTTTCCAACCCTCGATTTCACCCGATTCTCGGTACCGCAGAAAAAAATGGAGGGGAATGGTGGCCCAGTGGATATACCCGAGACCACTCGCACTCCTTCCTCTCTACCTCGTGGTCCCATGGATTGTTACGAAAGGATTTTCACTAATCCCCCGATCTAATTTGCATGCTGATGGTAATGGATGTGTATCTTTCTACCCTTATTCGTTATTCGTTTCTCCTCTGAATTACAGTAGACACTCGTACTCTCCGCCTTCCTCCGCTAACTCTGTATACAATACCTCACATTTCCTTTTTTTTCTCGGGGGTAAAAAAATAATGCTGACTAGGTACATTTGGAGGGCGCTTTTTTTCTTCAATTTTTTTTTTTCGTGGTTCTGCTTTTTGGGAGTGCAGTAGTTACCCAAAACCGCAGGATGAAATCGAGGCGGAGCAAAAGTAAGAGTGGACAAAATAGAAATAAGAGGAAAGAACGCCCACTTCGAACGGCACAGGCCTATCGGCGTCGACGCCGATGGGAAAAAACTCGGCTGTTAACAAGATGGAGCTCACTCGCGTTCGCCACTAACCGCCGCGGCCGTATATGCTGGGGTTTTAACACACACGACGCTCGGTGGACACATTGGCGACCAAGCGGCGCCTCGTCTCCCTCCCTTTCAACATGGCTGCGCCTCTACCCTCCCCCTCACCCCTCTACCCCACCTGTGTATGTTTTTTTCGTTTCAGGCAGGTTTTTTTTCCCATTCGGCCTCACCTCGAACAACCTTCTCACGGGGCCCTGATAAAGCCCCTTCATCCTCCAGACCAGCCTTCTTCTCATTTTTGGTTATCCTTGTAACCTGTTCACCGCACTTTGTCCAGACACTATCGAGTACATGGACGCATATAGATAGTCCTCATACCCTCACTCAGCTTCCGAAACATCGAGACCCTCCGATACCACTGGCAATCCAGCATTTATCACCCTTCAAATAAAATTTTACTCCCTCTCTCACTTTCACTTAAAAATAAAATAAACACCATTTTCATTTGCATTTTAATGCTCTTTGTAAACCACGTGGGAATGACTGAGTGTCGTGAGGATAAAACCAACGGGAGAGGGACTGTATCTTGTAAAAAATTTAAACAAATATAAAAAAATTGGAAAATAAATACTGGGTAAAAGTGGATGGTTAAAGTCAGGACGATTTATCACCGCGTTCCTTGGACCTCATAAAACGTAAACGAAAATGTGTAACGTTCCCTGTAGCCGGTGAGGCGCAAGGGAACGAGTCGTCGATCGCCCCCCCGGCCCCCCGAAAGGGGCGCCTGTACACTCCTTGTATATGTAAGTGCAGATGAGAACGGTGAGGAGTGAGTATGAGTATGAGGCTGGAGAAGGAGGAGGTGAAGTGAAGAAGCTGGCGATCGGATTTAAAGGGGTCCAGTGAGCGCTGCCGCGATCGAACCAACAAGTGGCGGCGGCTGCTTCAAAGAGCCCAGGCCGTTCTCGTATCTCTAGCCCTTGCCCCCTACTCCCCCC